>NC_135398.1:18417829-18471438 GCF_051989625.1 Stigmatopora argus
TGTCTGTGTCTGTCTGTGTCTGTCTGTGTCTGTCTGTGTCTGTCTGTGTCTGTCTGTGTCTGTCTGTCTGTGTCTGTCTGTCTGTGTCTGTCTGTGTCTGTCTGTCTGTGTGTGTCTGTGTGTCTGTGTGTGTGTGTGTCTGTGTGTCTGTGTCTCTGTCTGTCTGTGTCTGTCTGTCTGTGTCTGTCTGTCTGTGTCTGTCTGTCTGTGTCTGTCTGTCTGTGTCTGTCTGTCTGTGTCTGTCTGTCTGTGTCTGTCTGTCTGTGTCTGTCTGTCTGTGTCTGTCTGTCTGTGTCTGTCTGTCTGTGTCTGTCTGTCTGTGTCTGTCTGTCTGTGTCTGTCTGTCTGTGTCTGTCTGTGTCTGTCTGTGTCTGTCTGTCTGTGTCTGTCTGTGTCTGTCTGTGTCTGTCTGTGTCTGTCTGTGTCTGTCTGTGTCTGTCTGTGTCTGTCTGTGTCTGTCTGTGTCTGTCTGTGTCTGTCTGTGTCTGTCTGTGTCTGTCTGTGTCTGTCTGTGTCTGTCTGTGTCTGTCTGTGTCTGTCTGTGTCTGTCTGTGTCTGTCTGTGTCTGTCTGTGTCTGTCTGTGTCTGTCTGTGTCTGTCTGTGTCTGTCTGTGTCTGTCTGTGTCTGTCTGTCTGTCTGTCTGTCTGTGTCTGTGTCTGTCTGTCTGTGTCTGTCTGTCTGTGTCTGTCTGTCTGTGTCTGTCTGTCTGTGTCTGTCTGTCTGTGTCTGTCTGTGTCTGTCTGTGTCTGTCTGTGTCTGTCTGTGTCTGTCTGTGTCTGTCTGTGTCTGTCTGTCTGTGTCTGTCTGTGTCTGTCTGTGTCTGTCTGTGTCTGTCTGTGTCTGTCTGTGTCTGTCTGTGTCTGTCTGTGTCTGTCTGTGTCTGTCTGTGTCTGTCTGTGTCTGTCTGTGTCTGTCTGTGTCTGTCTGTGTCTGTCTGTGTCTGTCTGTGTCTGTCTATGTCTGTCTGTGTCTGTCTGTGTCTGTCTGTGTCTGTCTGTGTCTGTCTGTGTCTGTCTGTGTCTGTCTGTGTCTGTCTGTGTCTGTCTGTGTCTGTCTGTGTCTGTCTGTGTCTGTGTCTGTCTGTGTCTGTCTGTGTCTGTCTGTGTCTGTCTGTGTCTGTCTGTGTCTGTCTGTGTCTGTCTGTGTCTGTCTGTGTCTGTCTGTGTCTGTCTGTGTCTGTCTGTGTCTGTCTGTGTCTGTCTGTGTCTGTCTGTCTGTGTGTGTGTGTCTGTGTGTCTGTGTGTGTGTGTCTGTCTGTCTGTGCCTGTCTGTCTGTGCCTGTCTGTCTGTGCCTGTCTGTCTGTCTGTGCCTGTCTGTCTGTCTGTGTCTGTCTGTCTGTGTCTGTCTGTCTGTGTCTGTCTGTCTGTGTCTGTCTGTCTGTCTGTGTCTGTCTGTCTGTGTCTGTCTGTCTGTGTCTGTGTCTGTCTGTCTGTGTCTGTCTGTGTCTGTCTGTGTCTGTCTGTGTCTGTCTGTGTCTGTCTGTGTCTGTCTGTGTCTGTCTGTGTCTGTCTGTGTCTGTCTGTGTCTGTCTGTGTCTGTCTGTGTCTGTCTGTGTCTGTCTGTGTCTGTCTGTGTCTGTCTGTGTCTGTCTGTGTCTGTCTGTGTCTGTCTGTGTCTGTCTGTGTCTGTCTGTGTCTGTCTGTGTCTGTCTGTGTCTGTCGGTGTCTGTCGGTGTCTGTCTGTGTCTGTCTGTGTCTGTCTGTGTCTGTCTGTGTCTGTCTGTGTCTGTCTGTGTCTGTCTGTGTCTGTCTGTGTCTGTCTGTCTGTCTGTCTGTCTGTCTGTCTGTCTGTCTGTGTCTGTGTCTGTCTGTCTGTGTCTGTCTGTCTGTGTCTGTCTGTGTCTGTCTGTCTGTGTCTGTCTGTGTCTGTCTGTCTGTGTCTGTCTGTCTGTGTCTGTCTGTGTCTGTCTGTCTGTGTCTGTCTGTGTCTGTCTGTGTCTGTCTGTCTGTGTCTGTCTGTGTCTGTCTGTGTCTGTCTGTCTGTGTCTGTCTGTGTCTGTCTGTGTCTGTCTGTGTCTGTCTGTCTGTGTCTGTCTGTGTCTGTCTGTGTCTGTCTGTGTCTGTCTGTGTCTGTCTGTCTGTGTCTGTCTGTCTGTGTCTGTCTGTCTGTGTCTGTCTGTGTCTGTCTGTGTCTGTCTGTGTCTGTCTGTGTCTGTCTGTGTCTGTCTGTGTCTGTCTGTGTCTGTCTGTGTCTGTCTGTGTCTGTCTGTGTCTGTCTGTGTCTGTCTGTGTCTGTCTGTGTCTGTCTGTGTCTGTCTGTGTCTGTCTGTGTCTGTCTGTGTCTGTCTGTGTCTGTCTGTGTCTGTCTGTGTCTGTCTGTGTCTGTCTGTGTCTGTCTGTGTCTGTCTGTGTCTGTCTGTGTCTGTCTGTGTCTGTCTGTGTCTGTCTGTGTCTGTCTGTGTCTGTCTGTGTCTGTCTGTGTCTGTCTGTGTCTGTCTGTGTCTGTCTGTGTCTGTCTGTGTCTGTCTGTGTCTGTCTGTGTCTGTCTGTGTCTGTCTGTGTCTGTCTGTGTCTGTCTGTGTCTGTCTGTGTCTGTCTGTGTCTGTCTGTGTCTGTCTGTGTCTGTCTGTGTCTGTCTGTGTCTGTCTGTGTCTGTCTGTGTCTGTCTGTGTCTGTCTGTGTCTGTCTGTGTCTGTCTGTGTCTGTCTGTGTCTGTCTGTGTCTGTCTGTGTCTGTCTGTGTCTGTCTGTGTCTGTCTGTGTCTGTCTGTGTCTGTCTGTGTCTGTCTGTGTCTGTCTGTGTCTGTCTGTGTCTGTCTGTGTCTGTCTGTGTCTGTCTGTGTCTGTCTGTGTCTGTCTGTGTCTGTCTGTGTCTGTCTGTGTCTGTCTGTGTCTGTCTGTGTCTGTCTGTGTCTGTCTGTGTCTGTCTGTGTCTGTCTGTGTCTGTCTGTGTCTGTCTGTGTCTGTCTGTGTCTGTCTGTGTCTGTCTGTGTCTGTCTGTGTCTGTCTGTGTCTGTCTGTGTCTGTCTGTGTCTGTCTGTGTCTGTCTGTGTCTGTGTCTGTCTGTGTCTGTCTGTGTCTGTCTGTGTCTGTCTGTGTCTGTCTGTGTCTGTCTGTGTCTGTCTGTGTCTGTCTGTGTCTGTGTCTGTGTCTGTCTGTCTGTCTGTCTGTCTGTCTGTGTCTGTCTGTGTCTGTCTGTGTCTGTCTGTGTCTGTCTGTGTCTGTCTGTGTCTGTCTGTGTCTGTCTGTGTCTGTCTGTGTCTGTCTGTGTCTGTCTGTGTCTGTCTGTGTCTGTCTGTGTCTGTCTGTGTCTGTCTGTGTCTGTCTGTGTCTGTCTGTGTCTGTCTGTGTCTGTCTGTGTCTGTCTGTGTCTGTCTGTGTCTGTCTGTGTCTGTCTGTGTCTGTCTGTGTCTGTCTGTGTCTGTCTGTGTCTGTCTGTGTCTGTCTGTGTCTGTCTGTGTCTGTCTGTGTCTGTCTGTGTCTGTCTGTGTCTGTCTGTGTCTGTCTGTGTCTGTCTGTGTCTGTCTGTGTCTGTCTGTGTCTGTCTGTGTCTGTCTGTGTCTGTCTGTGTCTGTCTGTGTCTGTCTGTGTCTGTCTGTGTCTGTCTGTCTGTGTCTGTCTGTCTGTGTCTGTCTGTCTGTGTCTGTCTGTCTGTGTCTGTCTGTCTGTCTGTCTGTGTCTGTCTGTGTCTGTCTGTGTCTGTCTGTGTCTGTCTGTGTCTGTCTGTGTCTGTCTGTGTCTGTCTGTGTCTGTCTGTGTCTGTCTGTGTCTGTCTGTGTCTGTCTGTGTCTGTCTGTGTCTGTCTGTGTCTGTCTGTGTCTGTCTGTGTCTGTCTGTGTCTGTCTGTGTCTGTCTGTGTCTGTCTGTGTCTGTCTGTGTCTGTCTGTGTCTGTCTGTGTCTGTCTGTGTCTGTCTGTGTCTGTCTGTGTCTGTCTGTGTCTGTCTGTGTCTGTCTGTGTCTGTCTGTGTCTGTCTGTGTCTGTCTGTCTGTGTCTGTCTGTCTGTGTCTGTCTGTCTGTGTCTGTCTGTCTGTGTCTGTCTGTGTCTGTCTGTCTGTGTGTGTCTGTGTGTCTGTGTGTGTGTGTGTGTCTGTGTGTCTGTGTCTCTGTCTGTCTGTGTCTGTCTGTCTGTGTCTGTCTGTCTGTGTCTGTCTGTCTGTGTCTGTCTGTCTGTGTCTGTCTGTCTGTGTCTGTCTGTCTGTGTCTGTCTGTCTGTGTCTGTCTGTCTGTGTCTGTCTGTCTGTCTGTGTCTGTCTGTCTGTGTCTGTCTGTCTGTGTCTGTCTGTCTGTGTCTGTCTGTCTGTGTCTGTCTGTCTGTGTCTGTCTGTCTGTGTCTGTCTGTGTCTGTCTGTGTCTGTCTGTGTCTGTCTGTGTCTGTCTGTGTCTGTCTGTCTGTGTCTGTCTGTGTCTGTCTGTCTGTGTCTGTCTGTGTCTGTCTGTGTCTGTCTGTGTCTGTCTGTGTCTGTCTGTGTCTGTCTGTGTCTGTCTGTGTCTGTCTGTGTCTGTCTGTGTCTGTCTGTGTCTGTCTGTGTCTGTCTGTGTCTGTCTGTGTCTGTCTGTGTCTGTCTGTGTCTGTCTGTGTCTGTCTGTGTCTGTCTGTGTCTGTCTGTGTCTGTCTGTGTCTGTCTGTGTCTGTCTGTGTCTGTCTGTGTCTGTCTGTGTCTGTCTGTGTCTGTCTGTGTCTGTCTGTGTCTGTCTGTGTCTGTCTGTGTCTGTCTGTGTCTGTCTGTGTCTGTCTGTGTCTGTCTGTGTCTGTCTGTGTCTGTCTGTGTCTGTCTGTGTCTGTCTGTGTCTGTCTGTGTCTGTCTGTGTCTGTCTGTGTCTGTCTGTGTCTGTCTGTGTCTGTCTGTGTCTGTCTGTGTCTGTCTGTGTCTGTCTGTGTCTGTCTGTGTCTGTCTGTGTCTGTCTGTGTCTGTCTGTGTCTGTCTGTGTCTGTCTGTGTCTGTCTGTGTCTGTCTGTGTCTGTCTGTGTCTGTCTGTGTCTGTCTGTGTCTGTCTGTGTCTGTCTGTGTCTGTCTGTGTCTGTCTGTGTCTGTCTGTGTCTGTCTGTGTCTGTCTGTGTCTGTCTGTGTCTGTCTGTGTCTGTCTGTGTCTGTCTGTGTCTGTC
This sequence comes from Stigmatopora argus, assembly GCF_051989625.1. Classification (NCBI taxonomy): domain Eukaryota; kingdom Metazoa; phylum Chordata; class Actinopteri; order Syngnathiformes; family Syngnathidae; genus Stigmatopora; species Stigmatopora argus. The sequence continues at coordinate 18,422,876 of NC_135398.1, forward strand.
TGTGTCTGTCTGTGTCTGTCTGTGTCTGTCTGTGTCTGTCTGTGTCTGTCTGTGTCTGTCTGTGTCTGTCTGTGTCTGTCTGTGTCTGTCTGTGTCTGTCTGTGTCTGTCTGTGTCTGTCTGTGTCTGTCTGTGTCTGTCTGTGTCTGTGTCTGTCTGTGTCTGTCTGTGTCTGTCTGTGTCTGTCTGTGTCTGTCTGTGTCTGTCTGTGTCTGTCTGTGTCTGTCTGTGTCTGTGTCTGTGTCTGTCTGTCTGTCTGTCTGTCTGTCTGTGTCTGTCTGTGTCTGTCTGTGTCTGTCTGTGTCTGTCTGTGTCTGTCTGTGTCTGTCTGTGTCTGTCTGTGTCTGTCTGTGTCTGTCTGTGTCTGTCTGTGTCTGTCTGTGTCTGTCTGTGTCTGTCTGTGTCTGTCTGTGTCTGTCTGTGTCTGTCTGTGTCTGTCTGTGTCTGTCTGTGTCTGTCTGTGTCTGTCTGTGTCTGTCTGTGTCTGTCTGTGTCTGTCTGTGTCTGTCTGTGTCTGTCTGTGTCTGTCTGTCTGTGTCTGTCTGTGTCTGTCTGTCTGTCTGTCTGTGTCTGTCTGTGTCTGTCTGTGTCTGTCTGTGTCTGTCTGTGTCTGTCTGTGTCTGTCTGTGTCTGTCTGTGTCTGTCTGTGTCTGTCTGTGTCTGTCTGTGTCTGTCTGTGTCTGTCTGTGTCTGTCTGTGTCTGTCTGTGTCTGTCTGTGTCTGTCTGTGTCTGTCTGTGTCTGTCTGTGTCTGTCTGTGTCTGTCTGTGTCTGTCTGTGTCTGTCTGTGTCTGTCTGTGTCTGTCTGTGTCTGTCTGTGTCTGTCTGTGTCTGTCTGTGTCTGTCTGTGTCTGTCTGTGTCTGTCTGTGTCTGTCTGTGTCTGTCTGTGTCTGTCTGTGTCTGTCTGTGTCTGTGTCTGTCTGTGTCTGTCTGTGTCTGTCTGTGTCTGTCTGTGTCTGTCTGTGTCTGTCTGTGTCTGTCTGTGTCTGTCTGTGTCTGTCTGTGTCTGTCTGTGTCTGTCTGTGTCTGTCTGTGTCTGTCTGTGTCTGTCTGTGTCTGTCTGTGTCTGTCTGTGTCTGTCTGTGTCTGTCTGTGTCTGTCTGTGTCTGTCTGTGTCTGTCTGTGTCTGTCTGTGTCTGTCTGTGTCTGTCTGTGTCTGTCTGTGTCTGTCTGTCTGTCTGTCTGTGTCTGTCTGTCTGTCTGTGTCTGTCTGTCTGTCTGTCTGTGTCTGTCTGTCTGTCTGTCTGTCTGTGTCTGTCTGTGTCTGTCTGTGTCTGTCTGTGTCTGTCTGTGCCTGTCTGTCTGTCTGTGCCTGTCTGTCTGTCTGTGTCTGTCTGTCTGTGTCTGTCTGTCTGTGTCTGTCTGTCTGTGTCTGTCTGTCTGTGTCTGTCTGTCTGTGTCTGTCTGTCTGTGTCTGTCTGTCTGTGTCTGTCTGTCTGTGTCTGTCTGTCTGTGTCTGTCTGTCTGTGTCTGTCTGTCTGTGTCTGTCTGTCTGTGTCTGTCTGTCTGTGTCTGTCTGTGTCTGTCTGTGTCTGTCTGTCTGTGTCTGTCTGTGTCTGTCTGTGTCTGTCTGTGTCTGTCTGTGTCTGTCTGTGTCTGTCTGTGTCTGTCTGTGTCTGTCTGTGTCTGTCTGTGTCTGTCTGTGTCTGTCTGTGTCTGTCTGTGTCTGTCTGTGTCTGTCTGTGTCTGTCTGTGTCTGTCTGTGTCTGTCTGTGTCTGTCTGTGTCTGTCTGTGTCTGTCTGTGTCTGTCTGTGTCTGTCTGTGTCTGTCTGTGTCTGTCTGTGTCTGTCTGTGTCTGTCTGTGTCTGTCTGTGTCTGTCTGTGTCTGTCTGTGTCTGTCTGTGTCTGTCTGTGTCTGTCTGTGTCTGTCTGTCTGTCTGTCTGTCTGTCTGTCTGTCTGTGTCTGTCTGTGTCTGTCTGTGTCTGTCTGTGTCTGTCTGTGTCTGTCTGTGTCTGTCTGTGTCTGTCTGTGTCTGTCTGTGTCTGTCTGTGTCTGTCTGTGTCTGTCTGTGTCTGTCTGTGTCTGTCTGTGTCTGTCTGTGTCTGTCTGTGTCTGTCTGTGTCTGTCTGTGTCTGTCTGTGTCTGTCTGTGTCTGTCTGTGTCTGTCTGTGTCTGTCTGTGTCTGTCTGTGTCTGTCTGTGTCTGTCTGTGTCTGTCTGTGTCTGTCTGTGTCTGTCTGTGTCTGTCTGTGTCTGTCTGTGTCTGTCTGTGTCTGTCTGTGTCTGTCTGTGTCTGTCTGTGTCTGTCTGTGTCTGTCTGTGTCTGTCTGTGTCTGTCTGTGTCTGTCTGTGTCTGTCTGTGTCTGTCTGTGTCTGTCTGTGTCTGTCTGTGTCTGTCTGTGTCTGTCTGTGTCTGTCTGTGTCTGTCTGTGTCTGTCTGTGTCTGTCTGTGTCTGTCTGTGTCTGTCTGTGTCTGTCTGTGTCTGTCTGTGTCTGTCTGTGTCTGTCTGTGTCTGTCTGTGTCTGTCTGTGTCTGTCTGTGTCTGTCTGTGTCTGTCTGTGTCTGTCTGTGTCTGTCTGTGTCTGTCTGTGTCTGTCTGTGTCTGTCTGTGTCTGTCTGTGTCTGTCTGTGTCTGTCTGTGTCTGTCTGTGTCTGTCTGTGTCTGTCTGTCTGTCTGTCTGTGTCTGTCTGTCTGTCTGTCTGTCTGTCTGTCTGTCTGTCTGTGTCTGTATCTGTCTGTCTGTCTGTCTGTCTGTCTGTCTGTCTGTCTGTGTCTGTGTCTGTCTGTCTGTGTCTGTCTGTCTGTGTCTGTCTGTGTCTGTCTGTCTGTGTCTGTCTGTGTCTGTCTGTGTCTGTCTGTCTGTGTCTGTCTGTCTGTGTCTGTCTGTCTGTGTCTGTCTGTGTCTGTCTGTCTGTGTCTGTCTGTGTCTGTCTGTGTCTGTCTGTGTCTGTCTGTGTCTGTCTGTGTCTGTCTGTGTCTGTCTGTGTCTGTCTGTGTCTGTCTGTGTCTGTCTGTGTCTGTCTGTGTCTGTCTGTGTCTGTCTGTGTCTGTCTGTGTCTGTCTGTGTCTGTCTGTGTCTGTCTGTGTCTGTCTGTGTCTGTCTGTCTGTGTCTGTCTGTGTCTGTCTGTCTGTGTCTGTCTGTGTCTGTCTGTGTCTGTCTGTCTGTGTCTGTCTGTGTCTGTCTGTGTCTGTCTGTGTCTGTCTGTGTCTGTCTGTGTCTGTCTGTGTCTGTCTGTGTCTGTCTGTGTCTGTCTGTGTCTGTCTGTGTCTGTCTGTGTCTGTCTGTGTCTGTCTGTGTCTGTCTGTGTCTGTCTGTGTCTGTCTGTGTCTGTCTGTGTCTGTCTGTGTCTGTCTGTGTCTGTCTGTGTCTGTCTGTGTCTGTCTGTGTCTGTCTGTGTCTGTCTGTGTCTGTCTGTGTCTGTCTGTGTCTGTCTGTGTCTGTCTGTGTCTGTCTGTGTCTGTCTGTGTCTGTCTGTGTCTGTCTGTGTCTGTCTGTGTCTGTCTGTGTCTGTCTGTGTCTGTCTGTGTCTGTCTGTGTCTGTCTGTGTCTGTCTGTGTCTGTCTGTGTCTGTCTGTGTCTGTCTGTGTCTGTCTGTGTCTGTCTGTGTCTGTCTGTGTCTGTCTGTGTCTGTCTGTGTCTGTCTGTGTCTGTCTGTGTCTGTCTGTGTCTGTCTGTGTCTGTCTGTGTCTGTCTGTGTCTGTCTGTGTCTGTCTGTGTCTGTCTGTGTCTGTCTGTGTCTGTCTGTGTCTGTCTGTGTCTGTCTGTGTCTGTCTGTGTCTGTCTGTGTCTGTCTGTCTGTGTCTGTCTGTCTGTGTCTGTCTGTCTGTGTCTGTCTGTGTCTGTCTGTCTGTGTCTGTCTGTCTGTGTCTGTCTGTCTGTGTCTGTCTGTCTGTGTCTGTCTGTCTGTGTCTGTCTGTCTGTGTCTGTCTGTCTGTGTCTGTCTGTGTCTGTCTGTGTCTGTCTGGGTCTGTCTGTGTCTGTCTGTGTCTGTCTGGGTCTGTCTGTGTCTGTCTGGGTCTGTCTGGGTCTGTCTGTGTCTGTCTGTGTCTGTCTGTGTCTGTCTGTGTCTGTCTGTGTCTGTCTGTGTCTGTCTGTGTCTGTCTGTGTCTGTCTGTGTCTGTCTGTGTCTGTCTGTGTCTGTCTGTGTCTGTCTGTGTCTGTCTGTGTCTGTCTGTGTCTGTCTGTGTCTGTCTGTGTCTGTCTGTGTCTGTCTGTGTCTGTCTGTGTCTGTCTGTGTCTGTCTGTGTCTGTCTGTGTCTGTCTGTGTCTGTCTGTGTCTGTCTGTGTCTGTCTGTGTCTGTCTGTGTCTGTCTGTGTCTGTCTGTGTCTGTCTGTGTCTGTCTGTGTCTGTCTGTGTCTGTCTGTGTCTGTCTGTGTCTGTCTGTGTCTGTCTGTGTCTGTCTGTGTCTGTCTGTGTCTGTCTGTGTCTGTCTGTGTCTGTCTGTGTCTGTCTGTGTCTGTCTGTGTCTGTCTGTGTCTGTCTGTGTCTGTCTGTGTCTGTCTGTGTCTGTCTGTGTCTGTCTGTGTCTGTCTGTGTCTGTCTGTGTCTGTCTGTGTCTGTCTGTGTCTGTCTGTGTCTGTCTGTGTCTGTCTGTGTCTGTCTGTGTCTGTCTGTGTCTGTCTGTGTCTGTCTGTGTCTGTCTGTGTCTGTCTGTGTCTGTCTGTGTCTGTCTGTGTCTGTCTGTGTCTGTCTGTGTCTGTCTGTGTCTGTCTGTGTCTGTCTGTGTCTGTCTGTGTCTGTCTGTGTCTGTCTGTGTCTGTCTGTGTCTGTCTGTGTCTGTCTGTGTCTGTCTGTGTCTGTCTGTGTCTGTCTGTGTCTGTCTGTGTCTGTCTGTGTCTGTCTGTGTCTGTCTGTGTCTGTCTGTGTCTGTCTGTGTCTGTCTGTGTCTGTCTGTGTCTGTCTGTGTCTGTCTGTGTCTGTCTGTGTCTGTCTGTGTCTGTCTGTGTCTGTCTGTGTCTGTCTGTGTCTGTCTGTGTCTGTCTGTGTCTGTCTGTGTCTGTCTGTGTCTGTCTGTGTCTGTCTGTGTCTGTCTGTGTCTGTCTGTGTCTGTCTGTGTCTGTCTGTGTCTGTCTGTGTCTGTCTGTGTCTGTCTGTGTCTGTCTGTGTCTGTCTGTGTCTGTCTGTGTCTGTCTGTGTCTGTCTGTGTCTGTCTGTGTCTGTCTGTGTCTGTCTGTGTCTGTCTGTGTCTGTCTGTGTCTGTCTGTGTGTGTGTCTGTGTGTGTGTCTGTCTGTCTGTGCCTGTCTGTCTGTGCCTGTCTGTCTGTCTGTGCCTGTCTGTCTGTCTGTGTCTGTCTGTCTGTCTGTGTCTGTCTGTCTGTGTCTGTCTGTCTGTCTGTCTGTGTCTGTCTGTGTCTGTCTGTCTGTCTGTGTCTGTCTGTGTCTGTCTGTCTGTGTCTGTCTGTCTGTGTCTGTCTGTGTCTGTCTGTCTGTGTCTGTCTGTCTGTGTCTGTCTGTGTCTGTCTGTGTCTGTCTGTGTCTGTCTGTGTCTGTCTGTGTCTGTCTGTGTCTGTCTGTGTCTGTCTGTGTCTGTCTGTGTCTGTCTGTGTCTGTCTGTGTCTGTCTGTGTCTGTCTGTGTCTGTCTGTGTCTGTCTGTGTCTGTCTGTGTCTGTCTGTGTCTGTCTGTGTCTGTCTGTGTCTGTCTGTGTCTGTCTGTGTCTGTCTGTGTCTGTCTGTGTCTGTCTGTGTCTGTCTGTGTCTGTCTGTGTCTGTCTGTGTCTGTCTGTGTCTGTCTGTGTCTGTCTGTGTCTGTCTGTGTCTGTCTGTGTCTGTCTGTGTCTGTCTGTGTCTGTCTGTGTCTGTCTGTGTCTGTCTGTGTCTGTCTGTCAGTGTCTGTCTGTCTGTCTGTGTCTGTCTGTCAGTGTCTGTCTGTCTGTCTGTGTCTGTCTGTGTCTGTCTGTGTCTGTCTGTGTCTGTCTGTGTCTGTCTGTGTCTGTCTGTGTCTGTCTGTCTGTCTGTCTGTCTGTGTCTGTCTGTGTCTGTCTGTGTCTGTCTGTGTCTGTCTGTGTCCCCTCTGTGTCTGTCTGTGTCTGTCTGTGTCTGTCTGTGTCTGTCTGTGTCTGTCTGTGTCTGTCTGTGTCTGTCTGTGTCTGTCTGTGTCTGTCTGTGTCTGTCTGTGTCTGTCTGTGTCTGTCTGTGTCTGTCTGTGTCTGTCTGTGTCTGTCTGTGTCTGTCTGTGTCTGTCTGTGTCTGTCTGTGTCTGTCTGTGTCTGTCTGTGTCTGTCTGTGTCTGTCTGTGTCTGTCTGTGTCTGTCTGTGTCTGTCTGTGTCTGTCTGTGTCTGTCTGTGTCTGTCTGTGTCTGTCTGTCTGTGTGTGTGTCTGTGTGTCTGTGTGTGTGTGTCTGTCTGTCTGTGCCTGTCTGTCTGTGCCTGTCTGTCTGTGCCTGTCTGTCTGTCTGTGTCTGTCTGTCTGTGTCTGTCTGTCTGTGTCTGTCTGTCTGTGTCTGTCTGTGTCTGTCTGTCTGTGTCTGTCTGTCTGTGTCTGTCTGTCTGTGTCTGTCTGTCTGTGTCTGTCTGTCTGTGTCTGTCTGTGTCTGTCTGTCTGTGTCTGTCTGTCTGTGTCTGTCTGTCTGTGTCTGTCTGTCTGTGTCTGTCTGTCTGTGTCTGTCTGTCTGTGTCTGTCTGTGTCTGTCTGTGTCTGTCTGTGTCTGTCTGGGTCTGTCTGTGTCTGTCTGTGTCTGTCTGTGTCTGTCTGTCTGTGTCTGTCTGTGTCTGTCTGTGTCTGTCTGTGTCTGTCTGTGTCTGTCTGTGTCTGTCTGTGTCTGTCTGTGTCTGTCTGTGTCTGTCTGTGTCTGTCTGTGTCTGTCTGTGTCTGTCTGTGTCTGTCTGTGTCTGTCTGTGTCTGTCTGTGTCTGTCTGTGTCTGTCTGTGTCTGTCTGTGTCTGTCTGTGTCTGTCTGTGTCTGTCTGTGTCTGTCTGTGTCTGTCTGTGTCTGTCTGTGTCTGTCTGTGTCTGTCTGTGTCTGTCTGTGTCTGTCTGTGTCTGTCTGTGTCTGTCTGTGTCTGTCTGTGTCTGTCTGTGTCTGTCTGTGTCTGTCTGTGTCTGTCTGTGTCTGTCTGTGTCTGTCTGTGTCTGTCTGTGTCTGTCTGTGTCTGTCTGTGTCTGTCTGTGTCTGTCTGTGTCTGTCTGTGTCTGTCTGTGTCTGTCTGTGTCTGTCTGTGTCTGTCTGTGTCTGTCTGTGTCTGTCTGTGTCTGTCTGTGTCTGTCTGTGTCTGTCTGTGTCTGTCTGTGTCTGTCTGTGTCTGTCTGTGTCTGTCTGTGTCTGTCTGTGTCTGTCTGTGTCTGTCTGTGTCTGTCTGTGTCTGTCTGTGTCTGTCTGTGTCTGTCTGTGTCTGTCTGTGTCTGTCTGTGTCTGTCTGTGTCTGTCTGTGTCTGTCTGTCTCTCTGTGTCTGTCTGTGTCTGTCTCTCTGTGTCTGTCTGTCTGTGTCTGTCTGTCTGTGTCTGTCTGTCTGTGTCTGTCTGTCTGTGTCTGTCTGTCTGTGTCTGTCTGTCTGTGTCTGTCTGTCTGTGTCTGTCTGTCTGTGTCTGTCTGTCTGTGTCTGTCTGTCTGTGTCTGTCTGTCTGTCTGTGTCTGTCTGTCTGTCTGTGTCTGTCTGTCTGTCTGTGTCTGTCTGTCTGTGTCTGTCTGTGTCTGTCTGTGTCTGTCTGTCTGTGTCTGTCTGTCTGTGTCTGTCTGTCTGTGTCTGTCTGTCTGTGTCTGTCTGTCTGTGTCTGTCTGTCTGTGTCTGTCTGTCTGTGTCTGTCTGTCTGTGTCTGTCTGTCTGTGTCTGTCTGTCTGTGTCTGTCTGTCTGTGTCTGTGTCTGTCTGTCTGTGTCTGTCTGTCTGTGTCTGTCTGTCTGTGCCTGTCTGTGCCTGTCTGTGCCTGTCTGTGTCTGTCTGTGTCTGTCTGTGTTTGTCTGTGTCTGTCTGTGTCTGTCTGTGTCTGTCTGTGTCTGTCTGTGTCTGTCTGTGTCTGTCTGTGTCTGTCTGTGTCTGTCTGTGTCTGTCTGTGTCTGTCTGTGTCTGTCTGTGTCTGTCTGTGTCTGTCTGTGTCTGTCTGTGTCTGTCTGTGTCTGTCTGTGTGTCTGTCTGTGTGTCTGTCTGTGTGTCTGTCTGTGTGTCTGTCTGTGTGTCTGTCTGTGTGTCTGTCTGTGTGTCTGTCTGTGTCTGTCTGTGTCTGTCTGTGTCTGTCTGTGTCTGTCTGTGTCTGTCTGTGTCTGTCTGTCTGTCTGTGTCTGTCTGTCTGTGTCTGTCTGTCTGTGTCTGTCTGTCTGTGTCTGTCTGTCTGTGTCTGTCTGTCTGTCTGTGTCTGTCTGTCTGTCTGTGTCTGTCTGTCTGTCTGTGTCTGTGTCTGTCTGTGTCTGTCTGTGTCTGTCTGTGTCTGTGTCTGTCTGTGTCTGTCTGTGTCTGTGTCTGTCTGTCTGTGTCTGTCTGTCTGTGTCTGTCTGTCTGTGTCTGTCTGTCTGTGTCTGTCTGTCTGTGTCTGTCTGTCTGTCTGTGTCTGTCTGTCTGTCTGTGTCTGTCTGTCTGTGTCTGTCTGTCTGTCTGTCTGTCTGTGTCTGTCTGTCTGTGTCTGTCTGTCTGTGTCTGTCTGTCTGTGTCTGTCTGTCTGTGTCTGTCTGTCTGTCTGTGTCTGTCTGTCTGTCTGTGTCTGTCTGTCTGTGTCTGTCTGTCTGTGTCTGTCTGTCTGTGTCTGTCTGTCTGTGTCTGTCTGTCTGTGTCTGTCTGTCTGTCTGTGTCTGTCTGTCTGTGTCTGTCTGTCTGTGTCTGTCTGTCTGTGTCTGTCTGTCTGTGTCTGTCTGTCTGTGTCTGTCTGTCTGTGTCTGTCTGTCTGTCTGTGTCTGTCTGTCTGTGTCTGTCTGTCTGTGTCTGTCTGTCTGTGTCTGTCTGTCTGTGTCTGTCTGTCTGTGTCTGTCTGTGTCTGTCTGTGTCTGTCTGTGTCTGTCTGTGTCTGTCTGTCTGTGTCTGTCTGTGTCTGTCTGTGTCTGTCTGTGTCTGTCTGTGTCTGTCTGTGTCTGTCTGTGTCTGTCTGTGTCTGTCTGTGTCTGTCTGTGTCTGTCTGTGTCTGTCTGTGTCTGTCTGTGTCTGTCTGTGTCTGTCTGTGTCTGTCTGTGTCTGTCTGTGTCTGTCTGTGTCTGTCTGTGTCTGTCTGTGTCTGTCTGTGTCTGTCTGTGTCTGTCTGTGTCTGTCTGTGTCTGTCTGTGTCTGTCTGTGTCTGTCTGTGTCTGTCTGTGTCTGTCTGTGTCTGTCTGTGTCTGTCTGTCTGTGTCTGTCTGTCTGTGTCTGTCTGTCTGTGTCTGTCTGTCTGTGTCTGTCAGTCTGTGTCTGTCAGTCTGTGTCTGTCAGTCTGTGTCTGTCAGTCTGTCTGTCTGTCTGTCAGTCTGTGCCTGTCAGTCTGTCAGTCTGTCAGTCTGTCAGTCTGTCAGTCTGTCAGTCTGTCAGTCTGTCAGTCTGTCAGTCTGTCAGTCTGTCAGTCTGTCAGTCTGTCAGTCTGTCAGTCTGTCAGTCTGTCAGTCTGTCAGTCTGTCAGTCTGTCTGTGTCTTGCTCTTTCGCTCTCTCACTCTCTCTCTCTCTCTTTATATAAATAATTATATATATATATATATATATATATATATATAAATATATATATATATATATTTTTTTTTTTTTTTTTTTCTCCTGAGCTAATAATCTTTCTATGATCAGACAGAAAATCAAAGATATACAACACAAAAGTTTCAGGTCATTCAGACAATTGTTTCCATAATTTGTCACACATTTACACCGTTGATTAATGAAATCTAAGTTTTAAAGTGCAATACAAAATTGTCTGAATCACCCCTGACGTTCAAATGGTAGTGTGAATGAACTTGACTTGATTTAAATGTACATAATCTAACCTTTTTGTTGCCTCATGATATAAAAGTTCCAAAAGCTCAGCTGTGGTGTGAACAATATTTTTCAGGTAGCTGTCGTGCCGTTCAGCAATGTCCTTCCTGGTCTGGTGATGGATTAGAATAGCTTCTCCAAAATGATCTAAAGAAGAAAAAGAATTGGGCATGCATAGGGAATAAAGTCACTGGACCCCTGTTCAAATGTCAGGTTTTGTAGTATAAAGAAAAACTTTGTGGCGTATTGGTGCAAAACGAAAAGGTCAACACATAAAGCCTGCTGCACCAATTCTTCTTCAGGTGCAACTTTGACAAATGACTGCGGAAAGCGACGTACAGTAATTTCAATAAGTACTTGACCGCCTAGCTATATTGCAAGTCCTCCCACTTAGAAATCACCATGTGCCTGAAAATTTCATGGTAGGTGCATGTCTACTGTGAGAAAGATAATCTAAAAGGAAAAATCCAAAAATCCCAATGTAGTATTTTTTAACAATATATGTGTGATACAGCTGCAAATAAGCCAGCTCAAAGTCTGACCCTCAGCAACCTGTTAGTCCGCCTTAAAAAGACCACCTCAACTCCATGTTTTACCCTAAATTAGATGCACCTGTCGATAGCTGCATAAAGACACCTGTTCACCCCATACAATCAGCAAGAAACAAATTTGTAACATCCACTGTTTGTGCAACTATTAGAAAATGGAATAAGATAAACATGAGGGTCAATCTCAATGGGATTGGAGCTCCATGCAAGATATATTTTGGCCTGACCGAGGCAGTCTCCAGGCCAAATCCAAGAGAAAATCAGATGATGTTTGATGATTAAGATTGTGTATTGCCTGATATATGGCAATACAATTTGAATTACGATTCACAGATCACAGTTCAATTTGATCCCGATACTGCACTTTAAGACGATGATTGCAACTTTTGTACATCGAATGGAAAGAAAAAAATCAAAATGGACAAAAACCTAAATTTACATCAATTTATTTCCAAAACTTCATTCAGGATTGTAGTCAGCGACAGACTAGAAATCTGTGTGGAGTGGGCCAAAATGCCTCCCGCAGTGTTTGCAAACCCGGTGAAAAACTACAGGAAACAATTGACCTCTGTAATTACAGGTGTTCAAATACTATTTGCAGCTGTATCACAAAAATTGTTTAAAAAATAAATAAATATCATAATTCATGATTTTTCTGTTTCATTTTTATCTCTCTAACAGTGGACATCCACCTACAATGACAATTTCAGACACCATTATTTCTCTCTGGGGGTAATATACACGCACGCACATGTATAGACACACACGAGCCCTTTTAGCTGAACAGTTTAAATTATTAAGTTGATTTAAACAGCGCCCACCTGACCGGGAAGCGGGGGGCTATTAGGTGACGTGGGGACCGGCGAGTTGACGGCCACTGGCGGATTTAGAGTGCGACCTTCTGACAAAAACCTCTATTTTATCTTGTTCCGAGACCATGCCGGAAGAGCTCTTGCTGGCACTGAGTCCCTAATTCATTAGTTTTCAGTTGTCTTAGAGTTGTTTCTGAGTGTTGTAACATAATTTTCAGTTTTTAAGTTATGTGTTAATGTATGTGTGTAGGTACTATGTTTGCTCCACCAAATCAGTGCTCCATGTCCCATGAGGGAACCACCTCGCACGTCCGCCTGGAGTGTTCTATTTTCGGACAAGGTTGGCGGCATCCTCTCTCGTTCAGCATGGTGGACTCTGCAACGTGAGGGCCTTCTCGTATGCCGGCCCGGACCACTCCATTATCAATGTTGGCAGTTACAGGCCTCTCTAATCTTTTCAAGGAGTACTTGCACAATTGGTGGTTGACTAAATACTTATTTGCCCCACTGTATCTGTGCGTGTACATATACATATACACATACACATATACATATTTATATACACATATACACACATACACACACACACATTCACATATACACACACACGTTTATACACACACACATACACACATTTATATACACACATTTATATACACACACATATACACACACATATACACACACATATACACACACATATACGTACACACATACATATATACACACATACATATACACACATATACATATACATATACACACACATACATATACACACATACATATACACACACATACAAACACATACATATACACACACATACATACACACACAAATACATATACACACATACACATTCACACACATATACACACATACATACACACACATACACACATACATACACACACACATTCACACACACATTCACATTCACACACACACATACACACACATACATACACACATACACACACATATATGTATATATATATATATATATATATATATATATATATATATATATACACATATATGTATACATATATATATAAGAAATATCTGAATCATATTATATTTTGTCCATCAATACTTATTATTCCAAATGGTCTGTTAGCTTCCTTTCATTGCTTTTCCCCCTGGTTGCACTGCTTCCAGATGTGTGTTTTCATATTGAAGCATTTAACCAATCACATTTCAGCCATTATTTGTTGCCAGATCAGATCTGCCTCAAAGCCTTCACAATGAGTTATTGCGGGCTCTGCTGCATTAAGCTAGATTGTTGCTTTTAACCAATCAGATTTTGAGTTGGCAACCCCACAATGATTTTTCATAGGCGTTAGCATTTTGCTGGCTGGGACATGTCATTGCTTTCACAAACTATGATTGGCTAGTAGGCGGGCCAAAGCAGTACCCAAGGAAGCCGAGATCGCAAACTCCACCCACTATGGCCGACAGAAGCAAAAACAAATAGATTCTGTTTGCTCACAAAGCTATTTTCCAGACGGGCTTTTTCAGAAAAAAATGGACATCATTAAGAAAGGGCGGTCAACTCCGAAGCTAGCAAGCCTGTTACAGCCGGGAAAATGGTGTGTGGGGCACTTTCAGTGCGCTAACTTAGCTCCACAAGCAAATTGTATATTGTTGTGTTGATTTAATGCTATTTTAAAAACGGACTATGCCGGAAATATGACAGGACAGGCTCGACTTTCATCATTAGCTTCGATGGCGATAGGAAAGAAGGAAGAAAGAAAGGAGGATGGATATTGTGTAAAAAGGATTTTTGGTGAGTAAAATATGGCTATGTATTCCTAAATAATATTTCAATTGTGGGCCAAGTTCTGATATCTGAAAAGCTCCAGTGTTTGTAGTTAATCACAAAATGCTGCTAGGAAGTGGATTTTACCCCAGTTTAATTTTTGGCATTTCACCATTGACGTCCATCGCTGTCTTTTCCCGGGAAAAATCACCCCCCTGGCCTGGTTGAAACGTCTCAAAAGCTCCAGTATTTGTATTCAATCAATAAATGATGCTAGGAAGTGGATTTTACCTAATTTTAGTGTATTTTTTGTCATTTCACGTATGGACGTATCGACGTTCATCGCTGTCTTTTTACCGGGGAAATGATACTCCGGGCCCGGTTCTGATGTCTAAAAAGCTCCAGTATTTGTATTTAATCAATAAATGCTGTTTTCGGCTGGATTTTACCCCATTTTCGGGCAATGTTTGCCTGTACGCCATTGACGTTCATCGCTGTCCAGGGAAAATCACCCCCTGGCCTGGTTTTAATGTCTGAAAAGCTCCAGTATTTGTATTTAATCATGAAATGATGCTAGGAAGTGGATTTTACCCCATTTTTGTGCATTAATGTATTGATTATTTTTTATGTGTCGCAGCTGTAGCTGCAGTAGAGGTTTTATAGCCATAAAATAGTTTTTGAGGGTTGGATTCATGCGTTGAAGGCGCTACCAGAAAATGCACCGCCCGCCACTGTATATTACACACACACATACATATATATATATATATATATATATATATATATATATATATATATATATATATATATATATGTATATTACACACACACATATATATATATATATATATTCATACATACACGCACACATACACGCGCATACATACACGCACACATACACACACACACATACACGCACACACATACACGCGCACACCACCCCCACACACACACCAGACTCCACACAAACAACACACCACACCACACACGTACACCACACACGCACACACACATATATAGATTGTGTCTGTTTGTTTGTTGTTGTGTCCATAGACTCAGCGAGTGGTGCGACTTGGCACTGAACGTCTCCAACAACCATGGAACTCATCCTGGACTTCAGGTGGAACAAGCGCGCTTCACTCTGCTGTCCCCACTTGGACTACTTATTTATTGATTTATTTGTCCATCTGCTGTGATTTGTGCACAATGTGGTGAAAGCTTTAAATCTTATTATACTTGTATAATGACAATAAAAGCATCCGATTATATTCAATTCAATATGATTGATATGGGAATTGTGACATGTACTATATAATATATTGCAAAATCGAACTTTTTAAAACACCTTTAATGAGTGATGTTACTTTCAAAATCATTCGCTCAAAGAAATATGTCTCACCAACAGGGAAAGTGTGCATCCAGCGACAACGGTTAGATGTCAGTTTCATTGGGATCCTGGTTGGTGTGAAGGGATTTGTAAGCGCTCTCTGGGTAGTATAACCTCCCGGCTGCAGGTACAGGGTGGACTCAGCACTGCCCACAGTGAAACGAGCAGGGGCACTTGAGTCCCGCTGAGAGTCCATCATCTTCTCGAACACCTCTGAGTATATCATAACAATTAATGGGAAATAAACTGTTAATTGAGTAGGATTTGTATCTCTGTGTCTTATCCAACCAACCTTGAGCACTTGTGCATCCTAGTGAACTACTGACTTCGTAAGCCATTGAGGGCATCCTGGCCATCAGAAACATGTTGGAGTTGGAAAGAGGGCCAAGACTATCATCAGATGCCAGGCTATGTTGTTCATCAGAACCAACAAAACACAAAGAAGGGGATGTGCCTAGGCCAGGTGCAACATTCACTGTTCCATAGTTTTTCTTTCCAATTTTATCTTTACCCCTACCAATTCTGAAAGATACAATTAAAGCAATTTTAGCAATCTTGCACAGTAATGTTCAAAATAATATCAGTCCAATGTGACTAACCAGATTAATTGACATCAGTACATTTTATATTATTACATGTGGAACAAGTAACCAGTGGCTGTAGTAGATTATCATTAAACCAACTAGATTCATGATGTATATGCTTCAGGCTATGCAATGTAGCAATTTGTTGGAAGGGGTGTGGAAAAAAAAATGCAGTCTGGCATTCAATTACTGATGTCAAAAATGTTGTTACCAGAGGTGTCAATCAGGCTGTTGATAATGAATTTTTCTTTGAAAGGCTGAGGAAAATGGGTCATTCGACACATTCAGAAGAACTGGGTACAGTGATTGTTAATTCTGAATAGTAGTAATATTCCTTTTTTCTTTAATCCCAACAGTAATTTGAACATTTCCGGTATACACCCGCGAAAAAAATAAAACAAAACAACAAAACGGCTCACACATCCTACATCAGCATGCATCTTCAAATAAGATGTCAACAGTGAACACCATAATGTACTAACAAGTTAAATGTATCTGTGGCATCTCCACTTACAGAATTCATTTATTCCAGAAGTGGTTTCATAACTTGGATCTTGTGTAAGTAGAAGCATATTATAAATTAAATTAGAATAATTCGTTTCACAATCTCTAATGGTACACCCTAAGGCCGGAGTGGCCAACTCCGGTCCTCGAGGGCCACTATTCAGTCTGATTTCCATGTCTCCCTCCACCAACACACCTGGATCAAATAATCGGGATTGGTATGAAGCTTTCGGACAACTTGCTGATGAGTTCATCATTTCAGGTATGTTAGAAGAGGGAGATATGGAAAACAGACTGGATAGGGGCTCTCGAGGACCGGAGTTGGTCACCCCTGGCCTAAGGCTTAGTTTTATAATTTTTAAAGTGCTTAGGCCCTAAGCTTAAAACGTAGGATTCTGTATGCAATATGTATGCAAAATAATAGGAGAAAATTATTGCCATAATTATTGCTTCAACACGAAGCCAGGGCAGCACTAGTTCCCACAGCGTGCACCAATCGCTTATAGCAAATGGGAGGCAAGGTGTTGGGAGATAAAAATAGTGTTGGATTTTTAATAGGAATAAGGCTATAAATTAATTCATGAATTATGATGGGACCACGCTTGAGGACACTTTCCCCCACAGCTGCGCTCAAAGCCAGTTCATTGTTTTCAGGACTATTGACGGCAACAAACCCTGTGTTCCTGCTGATCGGCAAGAAACTCTTACCGTGTTTTGGCCTGGACTCTGGCAGATGGCGATAATCGCATTATTGTTTAAAAATACGGCTGCTTTGTATACCTTATAATGAAAATATTATGCTTATTCTGCAATTTCTTACACCGTTGTTTTGGTTTCCCATCCGCTCGGGTCACCTTGTATGCTTACTTCTGCAATTCTTACACAGCTGTTTTTCGGCAACACAGTTGTTTTTTAACCTTCCAGGGTGTTATTCTCATGTCTTATGCAATTGTTTTGAATCAGATTACATGAAATGTTTTCCGTTTGTCGCGACTAAATATGATGAAGAATAAACTGCACGTCAGAATGCTCAGAAACGAAGGCGCGTTATGAGTATCCTCCTTGCAAGTTGTAATCAGTTATGTTGAAAGATGTCTTCCAATTTTAATTAAATATTACTAATAATGATTAAATGGTAGTAATCATTATTCCAACATTTGGTCCTTCGAGTAGCCGGGGTCAACACATCGATAAGGAATCCAGACGCTGCGGTTCAATATCTGGAGTCACCGTGGACGGCGAAAGAAATTCCTTTACCAGGCTGGATTATTTCTCAGCAGCACCTGGATTCTGGACGGTTGAAGACTATCCAACTGCGTCTGCCGTGTAAAGATATGAAATTTGTTGAAAATCAGAGCGCTTTTAGAATTAGACATCTAAACTTATTGATAAAATAAATAGGGTTTTGCTAGCTTAATATGCATAAGATATTGATACTACGGGATAATGTACGTACTAATGCGTAGAAGTAATATATATGTATAATATATGAACGGAGATAGCAGTGACATGGCTTGTTCCATAGATACAAATTATTGTTTTTGATGACGAGGCGGGGAAAGGCAAAAGGTTCTGTTTTGTAAAAAATAGCGGTCCTCGGCTGGTTGATAGGAGCGAGGCGATGGGCTGTTTTGTTCTAAAAACAAGACATGCCTGCTCAAAATGATTTGAATGAGGATTTTGAACATGAGGATGTTGAGCTAAATTTAATGGAAACACTGGCATTTGATTTGGTTAAACCAGAGATCACATTTTTTGTGAATGGAATTCAATTGGAATTTTTGTGTGATGCTGAAACTTATAAAACTGCAATTAAAATGGTCATTTCCAAGTGCTAAACATACTTTGTTAATAGTACCTAAATGTACTGTCAATTTAATGGAATGAAATGGCTTATTGCGGCTTATCCTGGTTTTGATCCCGTCCGCTAGCAGGAATATTTTGGTTAACAGTCGAAAAGAAATACAAAACGGCCAATTAAATGTTTAGCGGGGTTGCTAAACCTGCGTTTTTGTCATACTCTAAACTGGTCAAATAATGCGTCGGCTGCGGGGGAGCGCGGCTGTCTTTGCTGCTGATTTGAACGCGAAGAAACATGTGGACCGCGGGGCGGTGGATTTGACGGTGTTAGGCATTCAGTATGCGCGCGGACCGCAAGAGCGACTAAATTTTTTTGGGCCCCCTTCCATGAAGACATTACAATAATTGGCCTTGGGGTGCTGAAGCAAACTTGAGGGCAAAAATGGGTTTTGCTATGATACAGTTATGCTTGCAGCATATTGTGATTATGGGAGCTTAGCAAGATATTGTGATATAGTTGGATATCGGGAGAGGAATTAATTTAGTCTTCTCTAAAAAGCGTTATAATTGTGCACTGGAGGCGGAGCATTGTGCACAAAAAGAAAAAGAGAGCGTTTTTGGAATGTGTAAACAAAAGATAAGGCTGCTTCTTCGCAGCAAGCGTGAAGGTCACAGTTAGCAGCTAAGATCACGCTTCCGTTAAACATTTCATAATAAAAGAAGCAGGGTTTCCGCAATGACCTTCACACTTATTCTTTGGATTTAATCAGAAATGTCTTTCGGGGTGATAGAAAATCTGTTTTGCAAAGATTGATTTGGTAAAAGCTTTGGAATTGGGAATAGAGCAAGATAGCTATTATTATTATTATTTTTATTTGTGGAGTTCAATGGGCTCTTAATTAAAGAGAGCTAGTTTTGGAGGATAAAAGAATATTAATACTGTTTTTGAATGGTTGGATTGTTCAAAATACTTTGATATAGGAGATTGGCTGGTTGAAGGAAAAAAAGGGATTGGATCATTTAAAATATTATGGCATATTGGTGACAATGTGTGGGTCCCTTATTAAACGTTGAAAATTTTAATTAGGGAATACCTAGTAAAAGGTTTATTTCTCTAATTTAATTATTGTAGATTTTTATTGTGGTAACAGAGAGCTATAGGAAATAGCTCTTTTCTTAAGAAATGGCATGAGAAAATTCATGGCATTCGTCCAAATTATTAGGTAAATTGGACCTGGCTGGGGTAAATAAGATAATTGATATAGGATAGGCATAGTTTCCCTAGAAGAAACATGGAGTGTTTTAAGTGCACAAAAGACATTCCCTGTTTGTCATGAAGGGGGAAATATACTTTGGTATAGGTCATATTGATGACTATTAGGATATTAGCATTGATCAATTGATACAACCAAATGACGTTGCTGTCTATTGCTTTAGGGGCATACAAATTAAGAGCCAAAACTTACTGCATTGCAATTATGGGGTTAATACACCTAAATGTTACAGTGATAACGATTGGCAATAACAAGCTTAGATAAAGGGGAATATCTACAACAAATTCTGGTGGGCCTTTCATGGTGTGAAACAAGTGATGAAATAATGTCTATGTTTCAAAAATAGCATCTCCAAATTATAAAATATCAACCTTTGAGTAATGCTTTAAGTAGATGGGTTGTCTAGAATGGGCAAAATTTGATAGCATTGAAAGGGGGTGTAACTTAATGCAGAACATGGAGGTAAAGTTTTTACAAACGGTTAAAAAACTTAAGGGGTGGTGTGTGTGTTTCAATGTGTCACAACTTTTCCGTTATTGCATTATTGGCGAATAGATAGTTAATCACAGCCACTCGCATGGCAGTCCACATGCTGACTGACTGGGGTAAGGAGCGGTGGCAATTGAACAAATTTCTATTTTTAGATATGTGGCACGTGAATCTAATACATTAATTACCTAGTTCCTTCAGGCATCAACCTTGCGGTTCGAGGATCTACTAATGAGAGCGGGGTGGATCCAGACCTTCCGAGTGTGGAGTATTCCTGTTGTCCTCAAGAATTTGAGTATGAGTGCGAGCGTGGATGAGTGTCTGTCTTTTGTGTTTTAATTGGCTAGCCACCAAGATACATCAATATTCTAATATCAAGGTGGAAGAGGATTTGGAAATTTGATTTCTGAAATAACTGATAAGCCTTTCGAGGACGGCGGTGGCAGAGTAGGACAGAAACAAAAAGAAGGGAAAAGAATTTCACCAAAGGATTTTTTTTAATGGGAAATTTGGGGGACTAAACAAAAACAAAACTTATCTAGGAGGGCGGCCATTTTGAGTCATGGGGAATTTAATGCCTCAAAAAGGGGGAGATTATGGATTCAATCCATATGCAGATATACGGCCAAAACACGGGCAATTCCCCCTTATGTCAAGCTACAAAAGATACATATCCATTTCAAAGGATACATATGGATTTCATAGAGAATGTGTGGTACATAACGGTCCTAAAACAGAGATTGGGGAAACCTTGTTGCAGAAACTGGTAAAGATTGGCAAGCTTGGATGACATACGCGTGCACAAGAACCATCAGGCCTATGATAAAATTAACGCAGACGATGGGGGGAGTACAAATCAGTGTTCAGACTGACAAATTAACTTGTGGAAAAGATCCTTGTCTGACGTTTTTCCTAAGTCCATGGGCAGGTGGAGAAGACCCTTTTTACAAATTTTACATTTGTGTCTCAACAACAATGACCATGTCTATGGAGGCGGTAAGAAAATCGTCAGAGATGGAAACACCCGGATCCGCCATAGTAAAATTAAAATCTGAGATGACCAGCAACAGGGATTTCCAAAATGGGAAATAATTGGTTATTGTTGATGGAAAATGCAGCTACTACTATAAATCAAACCTGCATAACACGTATGGGGCCCCGACCTCTCTTAAGAGTAGTACCCGCGCAAATTACCCCTGATTGTGTAAAGGAGATAATGATAAAAGAAGATGTAAGCCAGTGTGAGAAATGAAATAATGTGTACCCTGTTCCAAGAGCAGCAAAGGACAAAGCTAACTTTTCAACACATGTTGTGTTTGATAATTTTACCTGCTTAAACCTTACAGGGCATGGTCTGAAGCTGGAGGCGATAAATGAGACGTGGTGTGCTCACGTCCTAAAACAGACTGCACCCCTGATACCACGTTCTGACCTATGGTGGTGGTGTGGTGGAAACAAATTATACAACTCCTGCCGAAACGCAGCAGGACTTTGTGCCTTGGTCTCACTGCTCTTACCAGTGTCTGTTTTCCCTCTACAGTGGAGGAGATACAATTGGCTGCACAGAAATCCAGTATGATGGTGGTTCCCTTCCGTCGGCGTCGATCGGTATGGAGAGAGGGAGATCCAACATACATTGATGCGATTGGCATCCCTGGGGCGTACCAGATGAGTATAAGTTGGCCAATCAGGTTGCAGCAGGTTGGGAGTCTATTTTTCTTTTAAGTACCCCAAAACAAAAATGTGATAAATTACCTGCATTACAATGTCCAAAACCTTGGAAATTATACTGAACAGGGATTTGTGGCGATAAAGGAACAACTGGCAGCCACTAGTCTGATGGCATTCCAGGATCGCATAGCGGTTGAAATGCTTCTTGAAGGAGCAGGGGGCGTATGCAATGTTTGAAAATGTTGCACTCAACAACACGTCCCCCACTGGGTCCCTCACCAGGGCCAACAATGGCCTGCAGACCCTAAACCGCAAGATGAAAAAGAATCATGGAGTAGAAACATCCGCCTGGACAGACTGGTGGGATAAGTCCTTCGGAAAATATAAAGATTTGGCCCAATCTGTTGCATTTTCCGTAGCCATTTTTGCTACGATTTGGACATTGTGGGTGTTGTGTTATTCCCTGCTTAAGATCCTTGATAAGCCGACTTATGACCACTGCGATTGCCCCTACAAATTCTAAATTGCATGAATTATATCATCTGCTGATGAAACGTACTGAGGGGTTGCAGTGAATTCCAGGAGCATGGTAATTCCGAGAATGAATTGAGCGAAAATGATTTTGTTTTGTGTTTTTCAGACCAGCCGAACGAGTAGGGCCTAAGCGGGTAAAATTAAAGCAGCCAACGGAGATATCCCTCTCTTCTTGGATTTGCCATAAAATGAATAACATAACATATAATAAAAAGGGGGAATGTTGGATTTATTATGGGATGTTTCTATATGTTTTGTAAGCATTTTAATAGGGAATAAGGCTTTAAATTAATTCATGATTTATGATGGGACCACACTTGAGGACACTTTCCCCCACAGCTGCGCTCAAGGCCAGTTCATTGTTTTCAGGACTATTGACAGCAACAAACCCCGTGTTCCTGCTGATCGGCAAGAAACTCTTACCGTGTTTTGGCCTGGACTCTGGCAGATGGGCATAATCGCATTATTGTTTAAAAATACGGCTGCTTTGTATACCTTATAATGAAAATATTATGCTTATTCTGCAATTTCTTACACCGTTGTTTTGGTTTCCCATCCGCTCGGGTCACCTTGTATGCTTAATTCTGCAATTCTTGCACAGTTGTTTTTCGGCAACACAGTTGTTTTTTTAACCTTCCAGGGTGTTATTCTAATGTCTTATGCAATTGTTTTGAATCAGATTACATGAAATGTTTTCCATTTGTCGCGACTAAATACGATGAAGAATATACTGCACGTCAGAATGCTCAGGAACGAAGGCGCGTCATGAGTATCCTCCTTGCAAGTTGTAATCAGTTATGTTGAAAGATGTCTTCCAATTTTAATTAAATATTACTAATAATGATATAATGGTAGTAAACATTATTCCAACAAATAGGAAATCAAGTCTACCCCGACAATTAAAAAAAAGAAACAAAAATACCGAATAAAGTATAAATGTTTGGTAAATGTTTTAACTGTTTTATGTTGTGTAGCTTGGACTGTTTTTTGTATCTCAGAACAATGGTTTATGATAAACTTTAATGTTCCGTACGCATTTTCTTGTGATCTCTCCCTTTCCCGTTCTCTCTCTCTCCCTCTCCCGTTCTCTCTCCCTCTCCCTCTCTCGTTCTCTCTCCCTCTCCCGTTCTCTCTCCCTCTCCCGTTCTCTCTCCCTCTCCCTCTGCCTACTCCCTCCCTCCCTCTTTCTCTCTCTCTCTGAAGAAATATGCAACGCTCCGCCCAGTGCTCGTAAAGACATTACACGAGGGAGTTGCGGGAAGAAAGACAGTGCCCATGATGTTCTTATGAGCAGCCTCTCGTCTCGTACCTCAAGATAAATATTTGCTTGAAATTTTAATCGTATCTCAAATTGCTCGTATGTCGGGGCACGCGTATGTCGAGATATTACTGTAATGTACAGCTCTACTTAGAAAAAAAATCTAAGTTACTAAAAAAGTTCTGAACCAAGTAATTTTGTAAGTAAAGGTACAAATGAATTGGTAACTTGCCATGTAGCAATTCAAAAATATATTCTGAAAACGGGGATCTGGTTAGTCACATTGTATTGCTATTATTTTTTTAACCTCACTGTATTCAAGTGTTGAACACACCTGGAACCTGGGCTTTTCTGAATCTGTGAAGGAACAGAGAGTCTGAAAACCTGTGTGTCAAAAGAATCATAGTCCACTTGAATCGGCAGGCTATTGTCACACTCCTTTTCTAGACACAAAGCTATTAAAAAAGAAGAAAAAACAAATCAAAGGAGGACTTGAGTACGGAAGCATATTGCAATCACTTTAAAAATACATTTAAAAAACAGAATATATTGTTTTTTAAATTAATTATTTTTAAAAACTGTTTTTCTAAATTTATTTTAGCTGTTTTCTTAAGCCTGGCAACCAGCAGGGGATTTTTTTTAAAGGCAAGCAGCAGTTAGAGATACTTAGAAGTCTTGCGTAAGCTGCGTTGTGCAAATTCTAGACTGGATGACTCTTGCTTTCATACGGTCAAATTTGCACAATCAAGTTTTATTTAGATAAGGGTCTAAAACAGTGGGAAAAGGCTCAGTCATCGAGTCACATTAATGGCATTGTTATTATAGTTTGTGATCCTTCCACAGGCAACACGCGCATATTCGTTTTTTTAAAGGAAAAAAGCCCATTAGTTCCTGCTAGATCAGGAGTCGGGAACCTATGGCTCAGGAGCCATATCTTTTGATAGGTGCATATGGCACTCCGCTAAACTGTGAGGTAAAATATGGGAACCGCTGCTGTGAGAGCTCAGTCCTGAATGCATTATTCGGAGAGTTACGTGATCATTGTGGCGCGGACACTAGCTCTCGTGCGGCTTTAAACATTTTTTTTCCATTAGATTATTCTGCATGCATACTTCCATTGATTATCATATATCACAGTGGGACAATGTTGTCAAAATATATCAGAAAACTTTTGTACTTTAAAAGTGGTGACATTACTACAAAGAGCACACATTTTAGTGTATTTTTACTTTTAAATTTTGAGCATGGCTCTCAAGGAATAACATTTGAAAATATAAATGGCTATTTATGGCTCTCTCCGTCAAAAAGGTTCCCGACCCCTGTGCTAGATGTTGCAACTTTGGCTAAAAATAGTTGAACATATATAGCTTTGTCCAGGATTCATTTTAAATGCAATTAGGGATGCTACATTGTGACTCAATAAACGACCAAAACTTTAAAAATACGGAGGACACAGCGTGCAACTGAGAAGCTGAACTCATTGACAGCGCAGGGAAATGTTCCCTCTAATTTTTCAAATATCTGGGCATAAAGACAACTTCCCTGAGCACACTGAGGACCGCTGAGAGCAAGCTAGCTATGGCCACACCAGTTTCACACCTGTCATCAGCAGGGGCATTTCTCCTACCCATAAATGATCTACTCATAGTAAAATGTAATGCTTAATATCCATAAATAAAATGTCTAAATAAATGTCACTAGAATATGCACAAATCTGATTAAAATGCTACCTTAGTTTTCACGTCTGTCCTATTCACTTCTCATTTAAATAACCTTTCTGCTGTATGTATGCACGCATCTCTCTCTCTTTCTCTCGCCCCCTCTCTCGCTCTGTCTCAGCCGCTAAAATAATAATTGAAAAACAGTGTAAAAAATAATTCAAAAACAATCCCAAAAATAAATTAATGTGGGCTTTTTACTTTTAAAGTGAAGGCAATACGCTTCCATACTTGAGCACAAAAACATTTTCACTTATTGTATTTCTTTATTGAGCCATTTCACTTACTTTGATCCATGCATCTCTTGAGTTTTTCAAAATAATGCTAAAGGAAAAATATATAGATATGAATGTGTGAGTTGTCTGCTTCATTTGTTATAAAAAAATATTTTGCAAATTTAATGGAATCATAACATTTCACCTTGTGACCTGCAAGCTTGATTCGGGGAAGAAAGGTATTACATGAATTCTGACTTTTAGAGGCGTAGAAACTAAAAAATACCCATAAAACACACGATCAAAATTATTTTTTCAGTCTAATTTTATTTTATAAAATTATTTTCACTAAATTATTTAAAATGAATAAAAAATGTAAATGTACAATCTTACCTGTGGTTGATCCAGTGAGGTAGATGATAATCATTCTCCACACACAAGTCAGGTGATGATTTAGATTGCAACTAAATAAGTATAAATGGAAATTATCACTAAAATAGTTAGTACAATGCATACTTCACTTCAGATTTTACCTTGAAGAGTGGTACTGCATGTAATGGCTGCTCTCCCATACACACCAAGTCAACACCTATACCTATAATCACAATAAGTATATCTTGAAATTACAGTTGTGGTCAAAAGTTTACATACACTTGTGTTAGAATTATTATTGAATATTCTATATGTGTTGTAAGCATTTTTCAATAAAGTAGTAAGGCTATAAATCAAGTCATGGGAAGATGGACTTTTTTCCTGCACAGTCCTCTCCTCAAGGGCAAAGAAAAAGAGGCCACGGCGTTACGGACACTTTTTTCCCAGCAGGACCAAATGAGACTGTTATGTCGGGGCTTCACCAGCAGATTTGAAAATACGGCTTTGTTGACATTATAATACTGCTTTGTTGACATTATAATCCTGCTTGGTTTACTTAAGAATGCTTTGTTTACCTTATAATGAAAATATAATGCACCATTGTTTTGGGGTTGTCACACCATTTCATTTTCAGACTGTTGTTTTTCTAAACCAGAAGGTGTTATTGTACTGATTACATAAACATGTTTTTCGAATGTCGCGATTAAATACAATGATTCAGTTACTAGAATTTAGAATGCACTGGGGACTAAGACGACGTCACATGGCATTTTCCTTGCAAGTGTAACCAGAAATGTTGAGAGATGTTTTTCCTTTTTTAATTAAATATTACTAATAATGATTTAAAAGGTTTGAATCATTATTCTAACAACTTGTGAAGAACGTAATGTCATGGCTCTCTTGAGTTTCCAGTCATTTCTACAACTCTGATTCTTCTCTGATAGAGTGATTGGAACAGATACTTCTTTGTCACAAAAAAAACATTCACGATGTTTGGTTCTTTTAAGACTTTAGAAAAAAAGTGATCAAATCTGCTGGGTCAAAAATATACATACAGCAGGGCTAATATTTGGTAACATGTCCCTTGACCATTTTCACTTCAATTAGGCGCTTTTGATAGCCATCCACAAGCTTCTGGCAAGCTTTTGGTTGAATCTTTGACCACTCCTCTTGACAGAATTGGTGCAGTTTAGTTAAATTTGATGGCTTTCTTATATGGACTTGTTTCTTCAGCATTGTCCACAAGTTCTCAATGGGGTTTAAGTCAGGACTTTGGGAAGGCCATTCGAAAACCTTAATTCTAGCCTGATTTAGCCATTCCATTACCACTTTTGATGTGTGTTTGGGGTCATTGTCCAATTGGAACACCCAACTGCGCCCAAGAACCAATCTTCGGGCTGATGACTTTAGGTTATCTTGAAGAATTTGAAGGTGTTGGAGTTATTTTGGGTACTATTATATAAGTGCGTACAACGAAGAAATATTAATCATTATATGTATGTGTGAAATATTAATCATTATATGTATATGTGAAATATTAATCATTATATGTATATGTGCTTGAAAAACGCTTACTTTAAATGCTCACCAAAAAAACTCGAAGGTCACTCCCCACTGCAGCTGGCTCCGAGGACTGTTGATTGTTTTTTAACCCCGGCCTCTCACATGGATCCGAGGACTGTTGATTGTTTGACTTGGATTAAACCTCGACTTCTCACCCAGGCGCAAGAAGATCCGGGAAGGACTCTTAATTGTTTTGACTTGGATCCCGCAGCAGGTGGCGATATCAAATCGACCTCCGAAAATACTGGCAATTGTTTTAAAATAGAGGCTCGCTTGATTTACTTTTTATGCAATTGTTTTTGCAGTTGTTTTTTTATTTCTGACCTTAATTGTGTTGCTCGGTTTACCTCTTATGCAATTGTTTTGAATAGATAACCTTAATTGTTTTGACTCTAATGCAACTAAATGTGCAGGAGAGGATTCGGTTCTTTAGAATCATCTGG
The DNA here is from genome assembly GCF_051989625.1 of Stigmatopora argus. Classification (NCBI taxonomy): domain Eukaryota; kingdom Metazoa; phylum Chordata; class Actinopteri; order Syngnathiformes; family Syngnathidae; genus Stigmatopora; species Stigmatopora argus. The sequence continues at coordinate 18,449,606 of NC_135398.1, forward strand.
CACGAGGACGAGTCAGGATTGATTCTCTTCTTGCAAGAAAAGCTGGATATGGGTTCCGATGTCTTCTTTATTATATTAAAGTATATCTATTGGTGAACCTATCATTTTGAAGGTAATCCTCCTTCTTCATTATCCCATTTACTCTGTAAAGCACCAGTTCCATTGGCAGCAAACATTCCCACAGCATAATACTACCACCACCGTGCTTGACGGTAGGCATGGTGTACTTGGGGTTAAAGGCCTCACCTTTTCTACTCCAAACATATTGCTGGGCATTGTGGCCAAACAGCTCGATTTTTGTTATGTCTGACCACAGAAATTTCCTCCAGAAGGTCTTATCTTTGTCCATGTGATCAGCAGCAAACTTCAGTCGAGCCTTAAGATGCTGCTTTTGGAGCAAGGGGTTCCTTCTTGTACGGCAGACTCAGTCCATGGAGATGAAAAACACGGTTAACTGTGGACACTGACACCTGTGTTCCAGCAGCTTCTAATTCTTGGCAGATCTGCTTTTTGGTGATTCTCCGTTGAATCTTCACCCTCTTGACAAATTTTCTCTCAGCAGCAGGTGATAGCCTGCGTTTTCTTCCTGATCGTGGCAGTGACAAAAAAGTGCCATGCACTTTATACTTCCAATAATAATAAAGTCATAAAAGAACCAAACTACATGAATGTTTTTTGTAACAAAGAAGTATCTGTTCCAATAACTCTATCAGAGAAAAATCAGAGTTGTAGAAATAACTGGAAACTCGAGAGAGCCATGACATTATGTTCTTTACAAGTGTATGTAAACTTTTGACCACAACTGTATATTGTATACGAAACCATTCAAATGTTTGGGCTCACATAGAATAGTTCCATTTTTCCATCGAAACATGAAATTAGTCTGAACATGAAATAGTAGTCAATGAACAGGACCTACAAAGTTAAAGAGTTGGTGTGAAATCTTAAAAGTAATCAAAGAATATTTCAATATATGACATAACCTTCAATCCATGTCACGGCCATCTTCATAGAGACCTTCCATCCATATCACAACAACCGGTGTCAGAGCCATGCATCTTTGTAATAGGGAATTTGTATGTCCTTTGTTTATATGTAGCCTTTAACATCATCAGTGTCACCACCATCATCGGGGTCACTGTCCTGCTGCATCTTTGTCATAGAGCCATGCATCTTTATCATAGAGAATTTGTATGTCCCTTGTCATAGAGAATCTGTATGTCACAATACAGTCTGCAGACAACCTGTACACAGCTAAAGGCCTACCGTACCTACCCAAAAAATATTCCAAAATTGACCCATGAGAGGAGCCATGTCTCAACAGGGGGGATGAAGGACATAGTACAGCGTGTGTTCCATGTCCCAGAGGTCTAAATACCTACTTTATTTTTTTGTAGGAATTGTTTAACTTGTTACAGACATAACCTCAGGCCCAAACGAGGACAGCGTCCAAAAGGAGGTGGTGAAGCCAGGTGACCAGATCCTGATCTGAGTAATACAAAGGAAGTCCTGGTCCTCGCCACGCTGGCAAGGCCCATTTGTGGTTCAACTCACCACCCTCACAGCAGTAAAGACCACTGAAAGGTTGACGTGGATTCACCAATCGAAGGTCAAGGTAGTTCGAGACATAGGTGACTGAGTAGACTGGAAGTCGGACGGTTCCCAAACCTTTGTCCGTGAAAAACTCATCTGACGTCTACTCACCTGCACGACCACCTCTCTCCTAACCTTGACCTCCCATAGACATGTGGCACCCAACACCAGGCTATGACAACATCAGGGCCAGAAAACAGGAACCAGTGGAAGAGGAAGAGGCCGAGGAAGACCCGGCCCACCAAGAAAAGCAAACCCAAAAGGCAAGTGTTACAACTGTGGAGAGAGGACACCTTGCTTGAGACTGCAGAGGTACACCCAAGGGGAACAAGAGACCCCGGCCGTTCAACCTTGAACATCAACATCAAGAATGACGCCATTGAATGGTCCAAATCAAAAGCAGACGTAGGAAAAATGACCAGAGCAAAAGAAGATGAATTGAGCCCAAGACATCATATCGACCACGAGTCAGACAATACCCCCTCTACGCTACTGAGATGACAATGAGGGACCAAGTAACATGGACTGAAGAGGGAAACCATGATTCCTGGATGAGAAGCAACACATTTTGGAATCAGGAGTCCTTGCGCTTCCAGACTATGGAAAACCATTCACCCAAACAGTGACTTGCAAAGGGACGTTCATGACATCAGTATTACTACAACCACATGGAACAAAGATGAAACCAGTTGCGTTCTACTCAAAACGACTGGACCCAGTTGCAGCTGCTCTACCCTCGTGTGAACAAGCAGTGTGCGCAGCAGTATTAGCCGTACAGATGACAGCTGAACTTGTACTGTTCCATCCACTCACACTCCAAGTCCCCCATGAAGTGGATCTACTGATAACACAGACAAAAATGTCGTTCCTTTCACTAGCAAGACACCTGGCCATAACAGCTAAATAAAATAAAATAAAATCAGACTTCGGCTTGTCATCATCATTGACTAGACAAAAGCCTAATTGTCATCATACCCAGCTGCGTATGACGAAATTGAAAGTGCTTCTCCACAAAGTGCGCTTTTCCCAGGCAAGAGCCCAACCAAGTGATAGTTTCAGACTTGCTGGCACTCTGCCGTGATGGATACATCGCATCACCTCCCGAGCGCAACCAAATCCCGGCGACTGCGAAAAGGTTTGCCTCACCGATGCCAACAAAGAATAAAATGGATCACTTACCTCCCACTGTCTGCTTACTTACCTTCAGTCAGCCAGCAGGAGGCAGATCACCGCCCAGGGTCCTTCATGTTTCCTCACCCCGAAGTTGTTACACAGAGGGGATTGTGTGTCGTGCTACTGCAAATTCAGAGTCTTGATGGCTGTGGGAAAGAAGCTGTCCTTAAGCCTCTTTGTCCGTGCTTTGTGAGACCGGTAGCGCCTGCCAGAGGGAAGCAGCTGGAACAGGTTATGACCAGGTTGGTCCCGGTCCCCAACAATGTTCCCAGCTCTGCTGAGGTAATGAGGGCTGGCAATATCCTCCAGTGAGGGCAGAGAGCAGCCAACGATCCTCTGGGCAGTGTTAATCACTCTCTGCATGGCCTTTTTGTCTGCTGCCGTGCTTCCAGCGTACCACACTGTGATGCCGTATGCCAGGATGCTCTCCACAGTGGCTTTATAGAAAGTTACCAGAAGCTTATTGTCCAAGTTGTTCCTCCTGAGTACCCTCAGGAAATGGAGTCATTTCTGGGTCTTCTTCACTACTGCCGTGGTGTTCGTGGACCAGGAGAGCTTGTCCGTGACATGGACCCCCAGGAATTTAAAGGACTGGACCCTGTCTACACGAACTCCATTGTTCGTGCAACAGCTACATTGTTATCGCAACCCCATCTCACCGTAAAGTGATGCAATACCTTGAATCCAGCACATGCTAGTAGCTTATAGTGACATACAGTACCACCGCATGGCAAACCATGCTGGAGATTCTCGCACTCCTTTGAAGTGTGACGAATCCCAGGATGCCGACTTCTCTGTGTAAATGTGCTTGTCTTGACTTCGCTCATTAAGATGGTGCCCTGACAAGTGACTTTGTTATTTTCCATACCCTGCGAAGAGTAACTGATGATGATGTTTGTATTCTAAACCCAGAGAGGAGGGATACAAACTGATGTGATTAATAAAAAATATTTTAGTTACTACAGGGGGAAATGTGAAATAATCTTAAAAGTAATCAAATAATGTTTCAATATATGACATAACCTTCAATCCGTGTCACGGCCATGTCATAGAGACCTTCCATCCATATCACAACCATCGGTGTCAGAGCCATGTATCTTTGTAATAGGGAAATTGTATGTCCTTTGTTTATATGTAGCCTTTAACATCATCAGTGTCACCACCATCCTCGGTGTCACTGTCCTGCTGCATCTTTGTCATAGAGCCATGCATCTTTATCATAGAGCCATGCATATTTATCATAGAGAATTTGTATGTCCCTTGTCATCATCATAGGCGCCGTTCAAAGCGGCTGCTAGTTGCAGTGGCTCCCTAAACCCAATCCAATCATAGAGAATTTGTATGTCACGAAATCTTGCCCTTATTAAACAGTTTATGCAGAAGCAGAGTCGTCGGACCCTCCCTCCGTACTCTCCTTCTGCAGAAGCTTCAAAATCTCACTCATCTGTCTTGGCGTGCTTTACTTGTGTTCGACCTTGTGAATGTTCATAGTGGACCGGACAGTTGGAATAGAATTATTGACGTTAAAGGAAATCATAGATACTTCTCACACTTAATGAGTTGCAATTGTCAGTGTTTCCTCATGATACTAGGAGTCATAAGGCCTGTAGCTTTGTTCTCCTCAAAGGGTCACACATGGCAAACAGGTCCAAGGTGAGGGAAAAGAAAAAATGAAAGGCCTTGTGACGACCAACATGATTAAATTTAGTGATGACAACAAAGGCTTTTGATTAGATTTGAAATAAAAAAATTCCCTCATGGACCCAGGCCTGGAAGTGGGGCAATATGGTGAGCGCCCGCAACCATGGGGCCCGGCCGGGCACTGTCCACAAAGGCAACGTGGCGTTCCCCTTCCTGTGGTACAACCCAGCAAACCCCACAATTTTGTGAGGGTTAGCTGAGAATTCCTGGTGAGGTCCTTGTCAGCCAAGCTTTATCCATATATGTTAAGATTATCTCGCTATCTTTGTCCGAACGGTGCAATGCAGAGTTGAATTTTTTTATGGTGGCCAGAAATGGCTGTCGGATCCTAATAGACGATTGAATTTCTTCACCTTCTCTAAGTGTGTAAACTCATATTTTTTTGTTAAAGCTGAAAGTAGAGTTTATGTATGAATCCTTGTTTTTACATGATGTGCCCTAAACACACCATGTGGCTGATTGGTACGCCAGCGAGTTTCTAGGTGCTCCCTGGAACACTGTTTTTTCTGTCGTGACGGGGGTTATAAAACATCCACCCATCCATAAATCATGCTTTATCTATTCTATAATCCTTATAAAGTGTGATGTATGGATGGATGTGTGCGCACCTGGAAACTCGCTGGCGGAAATTATTCCCAAAATGACATTTATAAATGACGCGGAAAGGCGTCTTTGGTCAGCACGTCCATCACCATTGTGTCTTCCTGAGTCTTTCTGTCACAACACGAAAAAAAAAACTGGAGGATGGATTTTGTGTAAAAATAAAAAAAAATTTGGTGAGTAAAATGTGTCTATTTTCCTAAATAATATTTCAATTTTTGAGGTTGTTATTGATTATTTTTTATGTGTCAGAGCTGTAGCTGCAGTATAGGTTTTATAGCCATAAAACACTTATTGAGGGTTGGATTGATTCACAGGTAGCACTATTGGTGCGAAATGCACGGCCCGCCACTGTAACCACGACATAGGCATTTGTTACTTTGTGAGTAGGTGGTGAAATAAAACCAATAAAATTGTAATTATCAATTGTAATATCCTGTTTTTGTTTTTTCTTCAGAGGGTGGGAACAAATTAATTTGTATTTAATTCATTTTTATGCGAAAAGTTTATTTGAGATACGAGTAAATCGCCATACGAGCTCGGTCCCAGAACGCATTAAGCTCGTATCTCAACATATTACTGTAGTCAGTTCTGGTTTGACAACAAAATTGAATTATGGGATATGTAGTTCTACTGAGTCTTATCTGATGAGGAAAAAGGACAAGAAATTACAAAAATATGGAAACATTACCCTTATAGTATTTGTGGACCAGTCTCGAGGAACAATTTGATTAGAACCAAGTTTTGCATTCTCTTCATTGAATTCATTGTACAGTGTTACCTCGTGATACAACAGCTCATCATACAACATGCTCGTGTTACGACGGCAATTTAGATCGAATAATTCGCCCGAGATACGATCAAAATTTCATGATGCGACCAAGCCAGGTGGCCATGGCACTGTCTTTTTTGCATCTCTTTCGTGTATAAAATATATCTACAAATATATCTTGCATTTCCCCACCCGTTTTTCCCAACATTTACATACCAGGTAAAAAATACTATGGATCGGCAGAGTTTTGCAAAGAAAAGGCAACCGTTGACAATGGACATGAAACGCAAAATAATTGAAAAATATGAGTGGGGTACATGTTACCGAGCTCGCTCGGCAACACGAGAGGAATCCGTCAACTATATCCACCATCCTTAAGCAGAAGGAGGAAATTAAGGAGAAGAGGTCTTCCAAGGGACTAACTATAATTTCACGACAAGATGGAGAACCTTCTTTTATTGTGGATAAAAGAAAAACAATTAGCAGGAGATAGCGTGACCGAGTCAACCATATGTGAAAAAGCCAGCGGAATTTACATGGATTTGATAACAACGAAAGAAGAGCCTTCAACAACTTCAGAACCCTTTAAAGCGAGTCATGGCTGGTTCGAAAAATTTAAAAAAAGATCTGGAATACACTTGGTAATCCGACACGGGGAAGCGGCAAGTTCCAATTCGAAAGCCGCGGTGGAATTTATCAAGACATTTGCCTTGATTATCACCCAGGAAAGTTACATCCTCCAGCAAGTTTTCAACTGCGATGAAACTGGTCTTTTTTGGAAAAAGATGCCCAGGCGGACATTCATCGTGGCAGAGGAGAAGGCATTACCGGGGCACAAACCTATGAAGGACCGCTTAACGCTAGCGTTGTGTGCCAATGCCAGCGGTGACTCTAAAATTAAGCCGCTACCGGTGTACAATGCGGAGAACCCGCGTGCCTTCAAGAGACACAACATCAAGAAAGAAAACCTACAAGTTATGTGGCGCGCTAATTCTAAAGCTTGGATTACGCGTATTGTGATGACATTTCCGCGTGTCATTTTCGAAACATTTTTAAGGGGAGGCAAAAACAAACAACTCTTGATGCGTTCGTTTTGAAGACTTCAGCGGAGCGTCCGGGTGGTGTCAACCCGTAGAACTAAGGTAAAAAAGATTAAAACAAAATTAGAATTCAGTTTTGTGTGAAGTTACATTAAACGTTGAGTGTCTGTATAGTTATCCAAGTTAATTTAGATTTGCTTGTTCGTTTACGAGTGCTGTGGATAAAGCCCCCTGAAATCCCCCCTCCGCCTCAGTGTATGCCGCTGTGTCTCCCCTCTGCGAAATGCGTCTAATTTTACTTCTTTTAAACACATTTCATTACTGTTAAACCACTCGTTATTTATTACTTTGTCAATATATGGCGAATTAGAAGAAATAAAACATTTTTCCAATCCAATATCTCCTGTTTTTGGTGTTTTTTCAGAGGTTTGGAACAAATTAATTTGTTTTCAATTCATTTCAACGGGAAACGTCCGCTCGAGTTACGAATGGCTCGTCATACGATCTCAGTCTCGGAACTGATTACGATCATATGTCGAGGTACCACTGTATTCAACTCAACCAACTCAACTGGTAGCACAAAACACCATTTACACCTACCTGCCCAGATTATATTCAATCCTCCCCTAACCCCCTTAACTGCAAGGAAGATGATACACTTTTCTCTCAAGACTGTGGTCATTTGAATTCATCTAGCCTTGGGGTACATACCCATAGGTTAACCTAGTTTTTTGGTTATACAGCCAGCTGTTTATGTAATACTATATATGTTGTATCATTGTCATCATTCACACACAAGGCTTCATTTTAAAAACCCAATCTCCTGAGAATAAATTCCACGTGCTGGCCCACACTGGGCCAAGTGTTACACCTTTCATTACTTTACTGCTCCCGGTCAAAAAATTTGTTATACTCCTAGTTATGTTACTTTTTAAAATTACTTCCTACTTTCTCTAAATTGACCTAGATGCAAAAATGGAGAAGAAAAGAAACAATAGGGGGTGATTTGCAAATAAGATCTTAAATATTAAGAAGTATTTTGGTTTTAATGATATCAAACATGAAAAGAACAATGCAGAAACGGGATTCATTCAAACAATTAGTCAAATAGTATCTGGCTGGTTTGGATAAATTAATTGATTTCAGAATAAACAATTTCCTTAGGACTGGTGAGGCATGGAGTGTTTTCAGTGCACGGAGGACATTCCCTGTTCTGTCCAGTGTGAGAGGAATATGCTTTGTCATGCGTCATATTTATGACTATTAGAATATTTACCGATTGCATAAGCATTGAACAATAGATGTCAACTAGATGAGGTTGCTTTCAAATGCTTTGAAGGCATTCAAATTGAGAAAAGTTAGGCTTAAAACTTAGATTTGGCATTGCAATTACAGGGTTTAATGCAGCTAAATGTACAAATGTAACATTTGGCAAGGACAATCTGTTGCGATCGGGGAGAATCGGACCCAGGAGCGGGGAAGCAGGATAGAACGAGGCGGGCTGTTCTCATGGCAGTAGCTTTAATGACTCAAACGCTTTACAAAATAACAAGGGCTTGTATATCCCAAAACATAACAGAACCCGAGTATGGGGGATAATACCTTGTAGCGGCGTATGCTGTGACATGTGGTGTGTCATGCAGGAATATACACAGTATCATGCAGGAACGATCCGACAATGACTAACCATTTGTGTGTTGCTTAAATACCCACATCAGGAAGTAATCACGGATTGTTTGCAGCTGCTCTGACCTGACGGCAAGCCAGGAGGGACAAACAGGCCGCTCCTGACACAATCTTAGTAAGTGGGAAATTGACAATTCTCCAGGATCCAAAACCTTTAAGAAACAGATTATGTTTGTCGCTTTTGGGTTTGACACATGGCGCATGGGTTCTAGATTACTTAGAGAATGTGTCCCAGGTGGGTTCCGAACTTCCAGTGTGTGGAGTATGCATGGTGTCCCCTGAGAACTCTAGGGATTTTCTGGGTACTCCAGGTCCTCCTAATTTTATTTGGTTGACCATACAAATTGGCATTATTCACTACGCAATGGGAATTAGATAACGAGGCAAATTTGGCTACCGTATTTTCACGACTATAAGGCGCACATAAGTCTTAAATTTTCTCCAAAATAGAAAGGGCGCCTTATAATCCAGTGTGCTTTATATATGGACCAATACTAAAATTGTTATCACGATAAAATAAAATAAATCAGTCGATAGGGTACAGCATCCTCTACAGCTCTCACAACTACAGCAAGCAGCCCCCGACTCTACTATTTTCCCGTGGAAAAAGTACTGCGCAGTGACTGCTGGGATATATAGTTCTTTTGTCAATACACCCAATGGATTGTGGCCTGGCGATCGGCATCAACACAGCTTTACGAAGCATGGACGCTAGCTACTAGCTAGCTACTATTTAAGAATGGATTGTGGCCTGGCGATCGGCATCAACACAGCTTTACGAAGCATGGACGCTATAGCTAGCTACTATTTGCAAATGGATTGTGACCTGGTGATCGGCATCAACACAGCTTTATGAAGCATGGACGCTATCTACTAGCTAGCTACTACAGTGGTACCTCGAGATACGAGCTTAATCCGTTCTGGGACTGAGCTCGTATGACAAGATTCTCGTAACTCGAGCGGAAGTTTCCCATTGAAATGAATGGGAAACAAATTAATTCGTTCCAACTCTGGAAAAAACAGCAAAAACAGGATATTGGATTGAAAAAAATGTTTTATTTCTTATAATTTGCCATATATTGACAAAGTAATAAATAACGAGTGGTTTAATAGAAATAAAGTGTTTAATCTAACTAAAATTGGGCGGATTTCACCGAGGGGAGAGGGGCACAAAAGGGGCGGGGGGCTTCAGGTTTTTTTTTTTTCCACACAACGCACTCGTAAACGGAACAAACACTCCACCCTCACGTTCGCTATCGATGGGCTGTTTGCTGTCGTACTATTCCCTTCAAAATATTCCGAAAATGATGGACACAAATGTCCTCACAATCGGATAACGCACGACCACTTGCCAACGAGCAGCAGTCTTTTATCAGTGATCGCGCCGCTGCTCATGTTGTTGTTGTTGTTGGGTCACCTCAGGCGCCTGAGGATTACCCTCAGCAGCGCTAGAGCTGTCACTGGAAACCGGATTAGTTCATCCAGGGGGTAGCTGGAGGTGTGGGGCAGTGCGAATATCTCCGGCTGGATGAAAAACTTAGGGCGCCACGTTCCTGGGTGGCAGCTCTGGGTGGTTTTGTTGGATTCGCATGGGAGCTTCGGGGGCGCTGGCTAGCGGCTCCTTTTAGCTTGTAGCATCTGTGTTCGCATCCCCTCGAACGGCGCCTATGATAGAGTGCCATTGCCTGTCGGCGTTGTGCGCACGAGTATACTTCATGACCCAGAAAGCCCTCTTTTCCCCGCGCATGCGCGTTGTGGGTTTCCTGGTCTGAATAACTCATCTGGTGCTCGTAAATATTGTTATACACGAAAGATATGCAAAAAAAAAATGCCATGGCCACCTGGCTTGGTCGCATCACGAAATTTTGACCGCATCACGGGCGAATTATCCGATCGAAATTTCCCCCGTAAGACGAGCATTTTGTATGATGAGCGGTCGTATGACGAGGTACCACTGTATTTGCGAATGGATTGTAGCCTGGCGATCGGCATCAAAACAGCTTTACAAAGCATGGACGTTAGCTACCAGCTAGCTACTATTTGCGAATGGATTGTGGCCGCCTGGATGAACGTATAAAAACTCAGCGTTTTCGATGACTCTTTGGACAAGTGTTCAATTCTGACACAGAAAATGAGGACTTTGATGGATTTGTGGGTGATGATGACGTGAGTACATTGTAAAATGTCTAAATAAAGTACAACCGAACTAAGTTTTGCTTCCGTTGCCTTTTTACAATCGTGTTTTTAGCGTGTGGGTGTAACGTGTATGTTTAAGCAGGTGTATGTTTTGCCATGCCTGGCTGCGTCTATAAAAATGGTGCGTCCTTTGTGTGTGTAAAATACAGAAATAGCACTCGTTATTGACACTGTGGCTAAAAATAAGATGTGCCATATAGTTGTGAAAATACGGTATATTAGCTGCCAATCTCTGATACAATTATACACTCCTGTACCCCAAAAATGACCTCCAGAGGCCCACTGGTGTGAATGTCTCTACCCAAACAATCAGGAGAAGATTCCAGGCAGGGGGCCTCAGGGCACGATGTCCTGCGTTGGCACTGTGCCCACTGCCCAGCACTGTGGAGATCATGGTCATTGGTTGAAGAACACCAGAATTGTCCGAAAAATTTGCCACTGGCACCCTATACTTTTCACAGATGAGAACAGATTTACCCTTAGCACCTGTGATAGACGTGAAAGAGTATGGAGAAAACATGGAGAACGTTATGCTGCCTGAAAGTGGTTCAACATGACCGACGGTAGGTCAGTGACAGTTGACGAAGGCATGTCCCAGGGCTGCCAACTACTCCGGAATTTCAGGAGTTTCTCTGGAAATGCAACACAAGCTCTGGGAACCTCCCTAAACTCCGGAAATAGCCAAACATTTTCACATATATATTTTTTTAAGCAACCATTTCAAAGTACCAAATTTCCAATTTAAATGCCTCGGAATTCACACCATCCCTAAGGCAGAGTCAACTGCACTGTAAACCGGAAGAATTCGGTATCACGAGTGCATTGTGAATCATCTGAGTTACAAGTTCTGACGAATGATTCGTCTTGTGCGACTTCAGCGTGGCAATCGATTCGGAATCGATTGAATAGGTAGTCTCTATCGCATCATTTGTTCTTAAGTTGTTCTAAAGCAGGGGTCTCAAACTCAATTCACCTGGGGGCCGCTGGAGGCCGAGTCTGGGTGAGACTGGGCCGCATCAGGATTTCCACAAGAAAAGCGCTGATAAAACATTCCAACGTTATCAAATATCTTTATTTTTTAACAAAAAATAATGAATTAAATAAATTAACTTAAAGATGAATAAAAAAAATAATCAATCAGTAATACAAAAATAAAATAATAATAATGAGCATACAGTAGTTATACACTGGCTGGCTAAGTAGAGAAAATGAATTATTTTTATTCCGTTTCAAATGTCTGTATTAACAGCTCTTTAACCTTTAACTTTCTGAACTTGAATGGAACATTGAACATGAAATATTCTGAACATGCCTTCTCTTGCCTACTTCTTGCTGGGTAGAGACCTGGCAGCGCTTCTTCTCACATAGTCACATTTGGCTTGAGGGAGGAAGCAGTGGAGACCCTCAGTAGAGCTTGAAGATGCTCATCAGTAAGTCTGGACCTGTACATGGACGTATTGAAGTTCAAGGTGGAGAAGAGCTTCTCACACAAGTATGTGCTCCCAAAAAGGCACATGGTCCGCTTGAACATTCGGAAAAGTTCAGGGAAGCTGGGGGTCAACTCTTTCAAAAATTGCCCAAGCTTGTCTGCTTCTCCACTCACCTCCCTGAACTTGGCTTTGAGTGCAGAGTTGCACTGCAGGTCAATGAGCTCCATTTGAAGCTCAGGAGGGGCATCTTGCACATCAAAGGAGAAGGGGTCCGCACAAATTTGAAATGTGGCTTTGTGTGTCTTGAAGTCTGCAAATATGTGATCAAATTCCTCCTGTAGCTTCGAAATGGCCTCAACATACTTCTCACCACTGAATGGTGTGCCTGCATCCACGAGAGCCTTGCATGCTGGGAAATGGCAAAGGTTTGTCTGAGAGAGCTGGGCTTTCCATAACACAAGTTTATTGCAGAATGCTCTCACTTTGTCATAGGCAGCACTGACACGTTGCCCCTGGCCTTGTAGCTTCTTGTTCAGTACATTAAGCTCATGTGTGATATCAACAAGAAAAGCCAAGTCCAAGAGCCATTTGGGATCACTTAGCACAGGAACAGCAACCCCGTCTATCTCCATGAAGTCTTTTACTTCTGCTCTCAACTCAAAAAATCTCTTCAACACGTTTCCCCTGCTGAGCCAACGTACCTCAGTGAAGTAGAGCACCCATATTCTGACTCCATTTCCTCTAAAAAAGCACGGAACCTTCTGTGCTTTAAGCCCCTGGATCTGATTTGGTTGATGCATTTCACAATGACAGACATCACATTGTCAAACTTCAGGCATCTGCTGCAAAGGGCCTGCTGATGGATAATTCAGTGCAGAGCTATGGCCTCCTCCACACCCTCCTCTTCCAGTTTTTTTTGAACAAGTGCTACCAGTCCATTCTTCCTCCCGGTCATTGATGGGGCTCCATTGGTTGTTATTCCAACAAAGCTCTTCCATGGCAAACCGGCATTCTCAATGGCATCACACAGCTGGTGAAATATTTCCATAGCCGTGGTCTGGCCATGCATTGGAATTACTGTGAGCAACTCCTCCATTACTTCAAAATTGTCATCAACACCACGGACATATATTGCGAGCTGGCAGTGTCTGTGATCTCATCAAGAGCCACTGAATATACACTGAAACATTGTGCTTTCTCACACAGTTGATCATAAATCATACCTGTCAACCTCTGCCGATAACTGCCCTTATAAATGATTATGATTCCCCTTACAAACCCCCCAAAAACCTTACAAACACTGTACGAGTCGTACGGTGTTTGTACGTTTTTTGGGGGGTTTGTAAGGGGAATCATAATCATTTATAAGGGTAGTTATCAGCAGAGGTTGACAGGTATGATAAATGTCACTTGACAGGTGAGAAATGCGCTCTGCCACGGTGTTGGCAGAAAGGCTGATGTGGTTGAACTGACTTTCCTTTTCTGGACAGACAATATGTGCAGCCTGTAATATGCACTTTTTGATAAATTCACCTTCTGTGAATGGCTTTCCTGCTTTAGCAATCAACTCACAAACGGCGTAGCTAGCTTCGACTGCTGCATTACTGTCTTTGGTAGCCTTCTTGAAGAAATCCTGTTGCCTCAGAAGACGTGTTTTAAGACTGGCAACCTGGTTGGCTCTCTCATCTCCCTGGTATTTTTCGTACTCCTCAGCATGTCTCGTAGTATAATGACGTTTCAAATTGTATTCCTTGTATACCGCAACTTTTTCAGTGCAAATGAGGCACGTCGGGGTGCCCCTGTGTTCAACAAAGAAATATTGCACTCCCCACTTTTCTTGAAACTGTCTGTGCTCATCACCGACCTTTCTCTTCACGGCAGGCTTTGAAAGAGACATCTCTGGGGCTCCGTAATATGTGTTTCCACTTGGAATGAGCCTCGGGTTGAACATTAACTTTCAGTCGCGCGGGTCTATGGCGCATGCGCACTTTCGCTCTCCGATCGTATTGGATTACGGCAGTTCTCCGAATTTCTCAAGTGTCATGTTAACGCACTTACTGTTAAGTTTCAGTTTCACTCGCGGAGATGGCTACAGATACTGACACAGGCTAGATCACGGATCATAGCGCCTCATTCAGTTCTATGCTGAGAGCAGCGGGTGAGTGTGCGCGCCGAGCCGAGTGATCGGCTTCACGGCTTCTCCTCCGCCCAGCTGATTGGAGGAATGAATGAGTGAGTGAGCGAGGCACTGGACAGCCCGGCCGATGTCCCGCCCTCCAGAGCCGTATACCTCACCGTGATTGGTTCATTCAGCTCCGAACACAACAAGTGTCATTCATATCAATCTTGCGGGCCGCACGAACATTAATCTTCCATATTAAGACGGGGGCCGCAAATTATCGTCCCGAGGGCCGCAGTTGGCCCGCGGGCCGCGAGTTTGAGACCCCTGTTCTAAAGGAAGTAGGCATACACAGCACTGGTAAGTCTAATCAATATGCCTGCTCGGGTTAAGTGCAAAATGGATGGCAATTTGGATGAAACTTCTGAGAAGAAACCCAGACACTCGCAGAAGTTTATTGGTTCGTATTCGACGAAATATCTCACGTTGAAGCCGTCTCCAAAAGTATCGACATTTGCACATTGAATAACATGCAAAAGCGACTTGAGCGTGAGACATGTTGGAATTAATGACTGTAAAACGCACATGGAAGGACCAAAACACAAACAAACGTATTTGCATAATGCTATAATTCTTCAATAGTTAGCAAAAACACACATTTCAATAATGTAAAAACATAATTGTAACCGTTTGATTTAAATTGTGCTACGCTTATTGTTTTTACATTTTATATCGATTTTGCGTGAATAACATTCACTCCAGAAATACTCCTGAAATGGGGTCGATGGAGGTTGGCAGTTCTGCATACCCACAAGGAGACACAGAGGCCTCAACTGCCTAGGAAATGGTGCGGTGGCTGCCATAAGATATATCAAGATGAAATCTTGATACCTTATTTCCGGCCGGGAGTAGTAAAGTAATGTAAGATGAAATCTACAATCTTATACAGTCGTACCTCTACTTACGAAATTAATTGGTTGCAAGACTTTGTGTGTAACTTGAAAATTTCGTAAGTAGAGGTGTACTTTATATGTAAATTCTCGAATTCATTCCACGGTCCTCACACAACTACCAACTAAACCCTTTAAAATTGGTCAAATTTTTATGAAAAATGTGAGGAAACACACAAAAATGAGAAAAAATTATAAGATAATTATTTATTAATGTCTTAAAATAAATAAAGCATATGAAAATGTGCCTTGCGCCTCTGAAATATCTTCCTCTGCAGCCATTATAGATGTAATACCCGTGTTTTCCGCCAGATCGGTCTTTCGGGGATGAGAGCCGTCCACTTTGTAGTATATTTTAGACTTTTACGTGTGCCCTATGTGTGTGTGTGTGAAAATATGTGCCACGTTGCATTTGTACAGTTTTTAATCGCTTAATAAGGGGAATTCAAAATAAATTAACGGATAAGGAAATGCATTTACTTTTTGGGGGATTTCCTAACTTGGATCTTTTTTGTATCTCAAGTCACTCATTTGCAAAAAGGGGTGCCCTCACACAGATCTGGGGAGTTGCGGTTTGTAGCGACTTCCATTGCGCACACAACATTTCTTTTTTTTCCAAGACGGCGCCGTCACGCGGCAGCCGGTGGCAGTAGCTCTGTCCACTCATTTGTTTTTCGTGTTTTACAGCCTTTTTATGTTTTTTTTAATTACATTTCAATATTTCTTAATACATTCATTTTTACTTTACTTTGCACTTTAGACTTTTTACTTTAATGTTTACACAACTTTCTTTGTTCTGTTAGCCTGGCTTCTTTCTGCTACTTCTTTTTTGGAACCATTCAGCCATGCCTACGCTGTTATACACATGGGACTAGCTGTGAATAATACACAGCAGAAAGAGAATCACCTCAATGCCGCTGGAAATTCGGAGCTGGACAAAAGTGCCGGGAGAAGAAGTGACGCTTCAGACCAACCATTCCATTATGGTAAAAGATGGAAGAGCTGTCGGCGCTTACCAGGCCGGAAACGGAGTCGAGGGGTTATACTCTGCTACTGTTGACTCTTCAGCTCCAGACTACTGAAGAACTGTGCGGATAAGCTTGGATGAGTGACTGTATATTTTCAACCTCGGTCACAGTCTGCAGAAGTTCCCATCTTGTGGAGGACTTCCTGTGTGTGGTTCCAATTTTATCCAACTCTACAACGTATTTTTCTTGAGTCTGTTTTTGCTACTGCAACGAAGATGGCGCCGCTCAAGTGGGGGCCGGTAGCGGTAGCTCCGTCCGCTCTTGCTCGTTTTGTGTTTTTGCTGCTTTTCTGTCTTAATTATTTGATTTAATGATTCTTAATGATCCCATATACTTTGCTTTGTACTTTGTGCTTTTTGCTTTGTTGTTCTGCGGCCTTTGCGACTGTATTGTCTAACTTGTAACTATGTGTAACTATGCCTTTCCTGTATCTGCATTCTCACCCTCTTGCTACTGTGACAATGAAATTTCCCGAATACGGGATGAATAAAGTTATACAATCCAATTCAATCCAATCCAATTTCGGACAAGATAGCGATACTAGCAGGGCCTCTGTGGATTGTTCTCAGGTCTGGGCAGCAAAGGAGGCGGCAGGATACAGAGCTAGCCTGTTGACTAAGCTCAGGAAACAGCCAAGCATCTACCTCTCCAACATCAGCTCTATGGTAATCAAAACTTACTGAAACAAAGTGTGCATACAGACTTAAGACAGTCTGATCAACTTTAATTGTTAGGGGCCCTGGCACCTGAGGAGAGGCATCAGTGCTGCCAAAGCGGACTACAACGGGAAGATAGAAGGGCTATTCGACAACCCCCAACCGATGTAGCAGAGCATACAAAGGCCGTGCTGCGACTTCTGCGGACTTAGGTGCGGCAGCACTGGCAGCGGAGCCAGACAACTTTTTTGTCCGTTTGAGTCCGAAGCCCAGCACTCAGTCACACCACCTCAAGCTCCACAACATCCCACAGCGACCGCTGAAACAACCTTACTCGCCGTGGAGGTAGTGGGCATAAGTGTTCTGTGCTGTCAGTCCCAGGTAGGGCACAGGACCAGATGGAATACCAAGGAACATCCTCACGTGCTAACAAACTAGCATAAGTGTCCATTAGCATTTTTAACCTTTCACTAGAAAAAGCCACCATCCCAACCTGCCTAAACTCGGCCAACATCATCCCAGCACCCAATAAGTCACTCACAAACCATCTAGACAACTTGCATGTTCACTGTGAGAGATATATTCTAAAAAGAAAAATCCAGAAATGACAATGTGTTTTTTAACGATGTACGTTTGTAATATAGCTGCAAAAAAGTATTTGAACAGCTGTCGATAAGCTAGAATTCTGACCCTCACAGACCTGTTAGTCACCCCTTAAAAAGTCCACCTCCACCCCAAGTATTATCCTGAATCTGATGCACCTGTTTGGGTTCATTCGCTGCATAAAGACAACTGTCCACCCGATACAATCAGTAGTGCTCAAACTTGTAACATGGCAAAGACAAAAGAGCAGTACAAAGACACCAGAGACAAAATTGTATACCTTGGTAAGGCTAGAAAGAAAGGGCTATGGAGAAATTGCCAGGCAGCTGAAAAAAAGTGTGGTCTATCAACTTTGGTCTACAAGGTGTGATCACTCCTTTTTAACAGCAGACTAACGGTTCAAATCTGGTAAAAGACACACTTCCTGGTTGTACTGCTCACGTGACTTATTTTTTTAATTTGTCTACGTGCAGGCAACACCCTTTCGGAATGTGCAATCCAGCAAATTATGCTTTCGATTCATACAGTATCTCAGAAATACCACGTGCAAATATTTTTCCTAAGATTTTCCCTTCAAAGTAACACATTTGTACTTCCTATTACACCCATGAAAATTGAGGTGAAAATTGTGAATCAGGGGGCGTCTTATACGAGAGTAGCATACACCAGAGTATTTATGTATTTTTTTTGTGGGGTCAGGTTTGTTTGGATATTTACACTTACCATTATCAATCATCCGTTGCTTGGTCAAAATCATGAGCAGACGGTCAACTTCAAACACTCCGACTCCTGGGGTGATAACAACTGACATCTGACCAGTACGGTCAAAGTTACGATTGATATAATGTTTGTCAAACACTAGAAGACAATAGAAAAACATATATACAGTTCTCTAAATGCTTAACAAGTAGAAGCAATTTTTAGAAATTGTATTGCACTTCACTGCTGCAAAATTATAAGTGAAATCGACAAATAACTATAAGACTTGTGCGAAATTATAACAACAAACAACTTGAGGAGTTAATGGGACAGAAGACTATATGTTTGAGTCACTAGTGGGAGATGCTGGAGCCCATCCCAGCTGACTTCGGGCCAGAGGCGGGGGACACCCTGAATTGTTGGCCAGCCAATCGCAGGGCACAAGGAGACAAACAACCATTCACGCTCACACTCATATGTAGGAGCAATTTAGTGTCCAATCAGCCAACATGCATGCCTTTGGAATGTGGGAGAAAACCAGAGTACCCGGAAAAAAACACGTGAGCCCGGCGAGAACATGCACAGGTGGACCGACCTGCATTTGAACCCAGGTCCCCCCATTGTGAGGTCGACGTGCTAACCACTCAATATTTGAGAAGTCAAAAGAATTGGAAGCTAAAGGAAACGTTAATAGGCTGTTATTTCTACAAAATGAGGATCTACTAAATCTTGATGTATTTTTTCTGTATCACTGTTTGTCTTATATATATATATATATATATGATATATTTAACTGAAATTGCTGATTCAAACAAACAATGACTTATATAGGAAAATCTTGAAAATTATCAAGTGCCCAAACTTTTTCAAAAGACTGTATCTGTCTGCCTTTCTGTCTATATCTATCTACAGTAATCCCTCGAATATCACGGCTTCACTACATCGCAGATTTTTTTCTGGGGGATTTTTAAAAATATGTTTTTGTTAAGTTCATAAAAATTTGAAAATCCACGCTGACACTTGCAAGCGGAAGCCACTCCCTTGCCTTCTGCTTGCTAATAGAACTCAGCACTGAAGTATTTTTTTATAAATAGGGATGACCCTACTTCGCTGTTTTTCGATTATTGCGGCCATGTCTGGTCTCCATCAACTGCGACACTCGAGGGATTACTGTATTCAGTGGTACCTCTACTTAAAAAATGAATTGGTTCCTGAACTTGGAGGTTTCGTGAGTAGAGCAGTACCTTAAATGAAAATTCCCTAATTCCTTCCACGCTCTTAAAAAACACTACAAAAAACCCTTTGAAATGTTGTGGAGTAGCACCACCAATTTCGTTATACGCAGCTGTGTATGATGACAATAAAGGCTCCCGCTCTCGCTCGCCCCCCTCGCTCCCGCGCTCTCGCTCGCTCTCCCGCGCTCTCGCTCGCCCCCTCGCTCCCGCGCTCTCGCTCGCCCCCTCGCTCTCGCTCGCCCCCCTCGCTCCCGCGCTCTCGCTCGCCCCCCTCGCTCCCGCGCTCTCGCTCGCCCCCCTCGCTCCCGCGCTCTCGCTCGCCCCCTCGCTCCCGCGCTCTCGCTCGCCCCCTCGCTCCCGCGCTCTCGCTCGCCCCCCTCGCTCCCGCGCTCTCGCTCGCCCCCTCGCTCCCGCGCTCTCGCTCGCCCCCCTCGCTCCCGCTCGCCCCCTCGCTCCCGCTCGCCCCCTCGCTCCCGCTCGCCCCCTCGCTCCCGCGCTCTCGCTCGCCCCCTCGCTCCCGCGCTCTCGCTCGCCCCCTCGCTCCCGCGCTCTCGCTCGCCCCCTCGCTCCCGCGCTCTCGCTCGCCCCCTCGCTCCCGCGCTCCCGCTCGCCCCCTCGCTCCCGCGCTCTCGCTCGCCCCCTCGCTCCCGCGCTCTCGCTCGCCCCCTCGCTCCCGCGCTCTCGCGCTCTCGCTCGCCCCCTCGCTCCCGCGCTCTCGCTCGCCCCCTCGCTCCCGCGCTCTCGCTCGCCCCCTCGCTCCCGCGCTCTCGCTCGCCCCCTCGCTCCCGCGCTCTCGCTCGCCCCCTCGCTCCCGCTCGCCCCCTCGCTCCCGCTCGCCCCCTCGCTCCCGCTCGCCCCCTCGCTCCCGCGCTCTCGCTCGCCCCCTCGCTCCCGCGCTCTCGCTCGCCCCCTCGCTCCCGCGCTCTCGCTCGCCCCCTCGCTCCCGCGCTCTCGCTCGCCCCTCCTCGCTCTCGCTCGCCCCCTCGCTCCCGCGCTCCCGCTCGCCCCCCTCGCTCCCCGCGCTCTCGCTCGCCCCCTCGCTCCCGCGCTCTCGCTCGCCCCCTCGCTCCCGCGCTCTCGCGCTCTCGCTCGCCCCCTCGCTCCCGCGCTCCTCGCTCGCCCCCTCGCTCGCTCCCGCGCTCTCGCTCGCCCCCTCGCTCCCGCGCTCTCGCTCGCCCCCTCGCTCCCGCGCTCTCGCTCGCCCCCTCGCTCTCGCTCGCTCCCGCGCTCTCGCTCGCTCCCGCGCTCTCGCTCGCCCCCTCGCTCCCGCGCTCTCGCTCGCCCCCTCGCTCCCGCGCTCTCGCTCGCCCCCTCGCTCCCGCGCTCTCGCTCGCCCCCTCGCTCCCGCGCTCTCGCTCGCACCCCTCGCTCCCGCGCTCTCGCTCGCCCCCCTCGCTCCCGCGCTCTCGCTCGCCCCCCTCGCTCCCGCGCTCTCGCTCGCCCCCGCGCTCTCGCTCGCCCCCGCGCTCTCGCTCGCCCCGCTCGCTCCCGCGCTCGCCCCCTCACTCTCGCTCGCTCCCGCGCTCGCCCCCTCACTCTCGCTCGCTCCCGCGCTCGCCCCCTCACTCTCGCTCGCTCCCGCGCTCGCCCCCTCGCTCCCGCGCTCGCCCCCTCGCTCCCGCGCTCGCCCCCCTCGCCCCTTCGCTCCCGCGCTCGCCCCCTCGCTCCCGCGCTCGCCCCCTCGCTCCCGCGCTCGCCCCCTCGCTCCCGCGCTCGCCCCCTCGCTCCCGCGCTCGCCCCCTCGCTCCCGCGCTCGCCCCCTCGCTCCCGCGCTCGCCCCCCTCGCTCCCGCGCTCGCCCCCCTCGCTCCCGCGCTCTCGCTCGCCCCCTCGCTCCCGCGCTCGCCCCCTCGCTCTCGCTCGCCCCATCGCTCCCGCGCTCGCCCCCTCGCTCCCGCGCTCCCGCTCGCCCCCGCTCGCCCCCGCTCGCCCCCGCGCTCTCGCTCCCGCTCGCCCCCGCGCTCTCGCTTCCGCCCCCGCGCTCTCGCTTCCGCTCCCCCCCCTCGCTCCCGCTCGCCCCCTCGCTCCCGCTCGCCCCCGCGCTCTCCCCGCTCGCCCCCGCGCTCCCGCTCGCCCCCGCGCTCCCCGCTCGCCCCCGCTCGCTCCCGCTCGCCCCCGCTCGCTCCCCCGCTCGCTCCCGCTCGCCCCCGCGCTCTCGCTCCCCGCTCGCTCCCGCTCGCTCCCGCTCGCCCCCCCGCTCGCCCCCCGCGCTCTCGCTCCCGCTCGCCCCCGCGCTCTCGCTCCCGCTCGCCCCCGCTCGCCCCCCGCGCTCTCGCTCCCGCTCGCCCCCGCGCTCTCGCTCCCGCTCGCCCCCGCGCTCTCGCTCCCGCTCGCCCCCCGCGCTCTCGCTCCC
>NC_135398.1:18481458-18531458 GCF_051989625.1 Stigmatopora argus
GTCAACACAGCATTGAAAACTAGACTGTAAACTATATACAGTGGTACCACTAAGATACGAGCTTAATTCGTTCCGGGTCTGAGCTCGTATGTCGATTTACTTGTAACTCAAATGAATGTTTCCCATAGAAATGAACTAAAAACAAATTAATTTGTTCCAACCCTCTGAGAAAACACCAAAAACAGGATATTGGATTAGAAAAACATTTTTATTCGTTCTAATTCACCATCTATTAACAAAGTAGCAAATAACTAGTGGTTTAATAGTACTGAAATGTTTAATATTATTAAAAATACCTCAGAACCTCTGCTGCGGAGGCCAAGACACATCGACTCGTCATGTCTATTCACGACATCCCCGCTTGACCATCACTGGCTACAGACGATCAACTGACATTGCTTCATTGCCAATCAGTGCTGCGAGGAATTTCTATATTGAATTTGAAATATATATATATATATATATATATATATATATATATATATATATATATATATATATATATATATATATATATATATATATATATATATATATATATATATATATATATATATATATATATATATATATATATATATATATATAATATATATATATATATATATATATATATATATATATATATATATATATATATATATATATATATATATATATATATATATATATATATATATATATATATATATATATATATATATATATATATATATATATATATATATATATATATATATATATATATATATATATATATATATATATATATATATATATATATATATATATATATATATATATATATATATATATATATATATATATATATATATATATATATATATATATATATATATATATATATATATATATATATATATATATATATATATATATATATATATATATATATATATATATATATATATATATATATATATATATATATATATATATATATATATATATATATATATATATATATATATATATATATATATATATATATATATATATATATATATATATATATATATATATATATATATATATATATATATATATATATATATATATATATATATATATATATATATATATATATATATATATATATATATATATATATATATATATATATATATATATATATATATATATATATATATATATATATATATATATATATATATATATATATATATATATATATATATATATATATATATATATATATATATATATATATATATATATATATATATATATATATATATATATATATATATATATATATATATATATATATATATATATATATATATGTATTTTATTTTACATGAAGATTTATTTTTATATTTTATGTATATTTTACACAAGACCAACCATATGTATACATGTGCATCTATGTGTATGTATGTATATGTATATTTATATATACAGTGTTACCTCGCGATACGAGCTTAATGCGTTCCGGGACTGAGCTCGTATGTCGATTTACTCGTAACTCAAATGAACGTTTCCCATAGAAATGAACTAAAAACGAACGGCAACGAGCTCGTAAAATAACAAACACATTTTAATTAACTTGGATTACGATGCTGACACACAAAAATAAGTTTAATCGAACCTAACACTAAACTTAATTATAATTTTGTTTTAAATGTTTATACCTTTCTTCTCCCAGGTTGGCTCTATTTGCCCCGCCTGCACCCTGACTTTCAGATGGAAGAGGGCTGTTTGCTTTTGTATTCCCTCAAAACATTCCGATAATGATGCACATAAATGTCCTGTCCGTCCGTCCGTCCGTCGACCGGACGCCCGTCCGTCCGTCGACCGGACGCCCGTCCGTCCGTCCGTCCGTCGACCGGACGCCCGTCCGTCCGTCCGTCCGTCGACCGGACGCCCGTCCGTCCGTCCGTCCGTCGACCGGACGCCCGTCCGTCCGTCCGTCCGTCGACCGGACGCCCGTCCGTCCGTCCGTCCGTCGACCGGACGCCCGTCCGTCCGTCCGTCCGTCGACCGGACGCCCGTCCGTCCGTCCGTCCGTCGACCGGACGCCCCGTCCGTCCGTCCGTCCGTCGACCGGACGCCCGTCCGTCCGTCCGTCGACCGGACGCCCGTCCGTCCGTCCGTCGACCGGACGCCGTCCGCCCGTCCGTCGACCGGACGCCCGTCCGTCCGTCCGTCGACCGGACGCCCGTCCGTCCGTCCGTCGACCGGACGCCCGTCCGTCCGTCCGTCGACCGGACGCCCGTCCGTCCGTCCGTCGACCGGACGCCCGTCCGTCCGTCCGTCGACCGGACGCCCGTCCGTCCGTCCGTCGACCGGACGCCCGTCCGTCCGTCCGTCGACCGGACGCCGTCCGCCCGTCCGTCGACCGGACGCCGTCCGTCCGTCCGTCGACCGGACGCCGTCCGTCCGTCCGTCGACCGGACGCCGTCCGTCCGTCCGTCGACCGGACGCCGTCCGTCCGTCCGTCGACCGGACGCCGTCCGTCCGTCCGTCGACCGGACGCCGTCCGTCCGTCCGTCGACCGGACGCCGTCCGTCCGTCCGTCGACCGGACGCCGTCCGTCCGTCCGTCGACCGGACGCCGTCCGTCCGTCCGTCGACCGGACGCCGTCCGTCCGTCCGTCGACCGGACGCCCGTCCGTCCGTCCGTCGACCGGACGCGCGCCCGTCCGTCCGTCGACCGGACGCCCGTCCGTCCGTCGACCGGACGCCCGCCCGTCCGTCGACCGGACGCCCGCCCGTCCGCCCCATCCGTCGACCGGACGCCCCCGCCCGTC
This sequence comes from Stigmatopora argus, assembly GCF_051989625.1. Taxonomy (NCBI): domain Eukaryota; kingdom Metazoa; phylum Chordata; class Actinopteri; order Syngnathiformes; family Syngnathidae; genus Stigmatopora; species Stigmatopora argus. The sequence continues at coordinate 18,484,253 of NC_135398.1, forward strand.
CGTCCGTCGACCGGACGCCGTCCGTCCGTCCGTCGACCGGACGCCGTCCGTCCGTCCGTCGACCGGACGCCGTCCGTCCGTCCGTCGACCGGACGCCGTCCGTCCGTCCGTCGACCGGACGCCGTCCGTCCGTCCGTCGACCGGACGCCGTCCGTCCGTCCGTCGACCGGACGCCGTCCGTCCGTCCGTCGACCGGACGCGCGCCCGTCCGTCGACCGGACGCCCGTCCGTCCGTCGACCGGACGCCCCGCCCGTCCGTCGACCGGACGCCCGCCCGTCCGTCCATCCGTCGACCGGACGCCCCGCCCGTCCGTCCGTCCGTCGACCGGACGCGCCGCTCCGTCGACCGGACGCCCGTCCGTCCGTCCGTCGACCGGACGCCCGCCCGTCCGTCCGTCCGTCGACCGGACGCCCGCCCGTCCGTCCGTCCGTCCGTCGACCGGACGCCCGCCCGTCCGTCCGTCCGTCGACCGGACGCCCGCCCGTCCGTCGACCGGACGCCCGCCCGTCCGTCCGTCGACCGGACGCCCGCCCGTCCGTCCGTCGAAAGGGACGCCCGCCCGTCCGTCCGTCGAAAGGGACGCCCGTCCGTCCGTCGAAAGGGACGCCCGTCCGTCCGTCGAAAGGGACGCCCGTCCGTCCGTCGACCGGACGTCCGTCCGTCGACCGGACGCCCGTCCGTCCGTCGACCGGACGCCCGTCCGTCCGACGGACTGTCCGTCGACCAAGTGTCCGTCGACCAAGTGTCCGTCGACCAAGTGTCCGTCGACCAAGTGTCCATCGACGAAACGTCCGCGTACCGGAAATTTGGTACTTTTCCAAAATGGTTGCTTCGAGAAAATTTTAAGCGAGAATTTTTGGGGATTTCCAAAGTTTAGGGAGGTTGTCATTAGTCCTGGAATTTGCATTACTTCTAGTAAACTCCAGAAATTCCAGAGAAGTTGGCAGCTCTGCATTTCTTATGTACAGGCAAAAAAAACAAAATAAACCAATCTTTTCATTTTAATAGGTGAATTTACTCACCCTGGTATCTTCACTGATATATCCACAGGTTACTTTCTCTCCCTTCACCCACAGTTCACTAACTTGGGATCTAGTACATGAGGCAAACACAAAATAAAATTGTTAGCGCTGTACAAATTTAAACGGAGAATATTATACAATTTTAATGGAGATCATAAATTCTGAAATTACATGTAAAAAAAAATCTTTGAAGAGAAAGATTGGTGTAGCCGAAATGCCATATGTATTATTTTCCCTCCAACCTTTTGCCTTTTCTTCCCGCTTAAATGAAGTCAGGTTATTGTGGAATGAACCTACCTGCCTGAGTACAGTCTATTCGAACCTCAATAATTGGCGTCACGGAACCGGGAGCCGGAGGGAGAAGCGTTGAATGCTGGTTACTCCGCACGCATGCCGTATTGCGGGTTAACGGCCTTAAAAAGGGAAGATTTCTTACCATTTGATTGGCCATACGGTGTGTGTGTGTGTGGCTGGCGTCAATGCTGTTGTGCTAAACTTCCCAGGCGAAAAGGACCTGTGTTGAAAAAAGATAGGAGGCGAGTCCCCACTCGCAATGAGGCAAAGAAAAAAGGGTCTGTGGGTTTTATCCAAAAAATGGCTCGAGTCTAGCTGGTAAACCGCTGAATGGAACTCATTGGAAAAAGGAAAATAGTTTTTAGGGGAGTTTTTGACCCGCAGCCGTTATCCCGAGCTGTTTGTCCTGTGGGAATCTCGAGTACTTTTGGTCCGGGAGCTAATGAAAATTGGTTAAATGGTTAGATGAAGACAGACTGTTGATTAATTGTAAGGTCTGTTTGAACGTTATTTCAGGTTTAGCACATCGTTAGAATCTAGGGTCACGGCCTCCAAATACGCGTCAGGAGGAAACACATCATCAATCACGGTTGCGCATAAAATAAACCGTGGTTTCGAGTGAACATTTCTATTATATATACAGTTGGACCCACCTATGAGCATTCAAACCAACTTGTGTTTGAGAAATCAGTCAAAACAGTCTCTGTGAGAATGGACGAATTAATTATATGTGTATTAGTGTCTATTATAGAGTTTAGGTTTCCGTGTATGCATAAGTGCAATGTGCACGCACGTCTGGGAGAGTGAATGTGTGTGGTGGTGTGTGGTTGTGTGTGTGTGTGTAGTCTGGTGTGTGTGTGTAGTCTGGTGTGTGTGTGTGGAGTCTGGTGTGTGTGTGTGGAGTCTGGTGTGCGTGGAGTCTGGTGTGTGTGTGTGTGTGGAGTCGAGTCTGGTGTGTCTGTGGAGTCTGGTGTGTGTGTGGAGTCTGGTGTGTGTGTGTGGAGTCTGGTTTGTGTGTGTTGTGTGTGTGGCTTGTGTGTGTTTTTGGTTTGTGTGATCTTCCTCCCCCAGAGCTGCCAACCTCCGTTGACCCCATTTCAGGAGTACTCTTGTCCCATTTCCTTAGTTTATCCGGAGTGAATGCGATTAACGCAAAATCAATATGAACTGAAGTCGCACAAGACGAATCATTCATTAGAACTTGTAACTCGGAGAAGGATGGTCAAGACCCTCCTTGGGCCCAAAGGAGCAGTGTGCTGGTGCAAACTAAAACCAATGTGCTGCAAAGACCCAGCAACAAGCTCTGCTTGATTCTTGAAAGTGAAGACTCAACTTAGCTTCCGCTGATGTGGAAAGTGCATACACTTCCCGCATTCAGGGATTTTCGATTGTTGCACTACACTTACATCGGACATGAACTATTTTGAACTTTCAACTCAACTCAAGGTCTACCTGCTTTGAAATAAGGGTGTTAAAGAGAAAAGGGGGGGGGGAGAAAAAAAATTACATGTTATGAATATTAATTGTTTGATATTGTATTGCATTATTTTGTACTGATGTCTGTATCGTGGTTAGGGAACATTGGAGGTTCTATTGCATTGATTTGATATCTCATGGCTCTGTTTGTAAATATTGTTGATAATTGTCTTGCTGTAGCCTTGACAATTAGGGGCCAGTGAAAGTGTGAATTCCAAGGCATTTAAATTGGAAATTTGGTACTTTTTTGAAATGGTTGCTTAAAAAGAAATTGCAAAATGCAATATAAACGTTTAAAAAGTGACATTTCAAACCTTGCTGGGGAGGCATTTATTAACAGAACAAAACAAAAAATGTATGACAGATAAGTGTGTGAGAAGAAATTCTGCTTGTTGCACCGAGTCTTAAGCTCACAGTTAACGCCTAAAGCATGTTTCTATTGAACATTTCAAAATAAGAGCAAATCATGGTCTTCAGGAAATGCAGGGTTCTGCGTTTACGTTTGCATTTTTCTAATTCTGAACAAATATATATTTCAAGGTGATAAAAAATCAGTTTGGTGAAAGATTGGTTGGTTTGGCATCAAAATTGGGAACAGACCAAGACAGGACCAGTTTGTTGATTTCACGGCGCTCTTAGGAGCGAGCAAAACTTAAATTGGGGTTTTCAGCTATTTCACATTTAATGATAAAAATAACTTTCGGGTGATAAAAATATTTACTATTATTGTTTTTGAATGGGTGGTTTATTCAAAAATACTTCAACATTAGAGATTAGTTGGTTAGAGAGAAATTGGCAATATCGCATATTGGCAACAATTAGGAGTCATTTTATCAAAAAATTCTAAAATTACTCATTGGGACATGCCTAGGGAAAGATTGATTTTCTATAATTTGCTTATTGTTGCTTTTAATGGCAATCTATGGGCTACGGGATACGGCTCCAGTCTTACGTAAACATCGTCTTCCTGTTGGGGGTGAGACGAGTCGGTTGCAGGAGGAACTCAGCCATTGATTAAGGTGTCCAGCACTACTAGGGGAGGTCAACAATATGGGGTTGATTTGCGAATTAGATATTAAATGTTAAGAAGCATTGTTTTAATGGTATCCAGACTACCAGGAGAAAAAAAATGTCAAATCACATTTATTTTGAAATTCCCCAATCTATGTGAAGTAATTGGAATACTTAGTTAATGCACTGAGTGGATGTACTGGGTGGGAGATATTTAGGTTTATAAATGTCCTCTACAGATGACACATTTGAACTACTGATAGTCAGGAGGATATCAAACATGAAAACAACAAAGCAGATATGGGATTCAGTCAAACAGGCAAATAGTAGCTGGCTGGTTTGGATAAATTAATTGATTTTAGAATAGGCATAATTTCCCTAGGACTGGGGAGACGGAGTGTTTTCAGTGCATGGAAGACATTTCCTGTTCTGTCCTGGGCGGGTGGAATATGCTATGTCATGCGTCATTTTGCTGACTATTCGAATATTTATGGATTGCATAAGCATTGAACAATTTATGTCAACAAGATGGGGTTGCTTTGTAGTTCCTTGAAGGCATACAAATTGAGAAAACTTAGGTTTAAAACTTACAAACTTCTCATTGCAATTACAGGGCTTAATGCAGGTAAATGTTAGAGTACAAATGTAACATTTGGCAAGGACAATCTTAAAAAACGGGAAAATGACATTTTCCGTAGTTTGAAAACCTCTAAGAAACATTGTTTGTCGCATTTCGGTTTGAAAAACTGTTAGTGCATGGGTTCTAAATTACTGGCTCCCATTTGTAAGACAAATAAGTAGAAATTTAGAAATGAGCTAGCTGTATTTTGTGCTCGACGGCCCGAGATTTCGCAGGCCTTTCTTGGCATAAAACAAGTGCTGGTGTACGGTCAACATCATGACTTCCAAATTATAAAATACAAACATCTGAGTAAGGCAAAATTCTTTATGTAGACGGGTTATCGAAGAATTAATGGAATGGGTGAAACTCAAACAGGCTACAATATATTGATTGCTACTAACATTTTAGAAGCAGAACTATTACCAACTCATTGCTATGCACAAACAGCTAAATTGATAGTATTAACAGGTGTATCACTTAATGCAAAACAACGAGGTTAAATTTTATACAAATGTTATGTATGTATATGTTTGTGTGTGATTGATTCTTTTGGGAATTCTGGACATTATATTTTGACCCACTCAGCCATGCCTCCGCTGTCTTACACAAAGGATCAGCTGTTAGCGCTACGCAACACCTGGATTCCCCTGGACCTGGACCTGGACCTCCCCGCGGAGTTAAAGAGGAAGAGAAGAGGATGCAGAGCTGGACGAAAATGTCAGGAGAGAAAGCGACGCTTCAGACCCAGCATTCCATCTATTATTATGGGGAACGTAAGATCTCTCCCCAATAAGATGGAAGAGCTAACGGCGCTGACCAAACAACAACGACAATATCGGAATATCTGCATTATGTGCTTCACGGAGACCTGGCTGAATGAACTAATTCCGGACTCTCTCGTCTCCTTGGACGGTTTTCAGCTGGTGAGGGCGGACAGAGATGCTGAGGAGAGCGGTAGGAAGAAAGGGGGGGGACTAGCTGTTTTTATTAATAGTAGATGGTGCAGCCCCGGGCACATTACTGTGAAGGAGCGACTCTGCACTCGAGATATCGAGCTAGTAGCTGTTAGCATCAGGCCGTTTTACATCCCCCGGGAGTTCTCGCACGTTATCATAATAACTGCGTATATACGTCCCTCGGCCGATGCGACAGTCGCCCGCGAGCTGCTTCACGCCACTGTGTCCCGGCTGCAAACGTCACACCCCCAGTCTCTCCTTCTTATCTCTGGTGATTTTAACCATGCTCCCTTGGCTTCTACTCTCCCCACCTTCACTCAGTTTGTGAAGTGCCACACCAGGGAACAAAAAACTCTGGACCTGCTGTATGCCAACACAAAGGAGGCATACAGCTCAGTCCCCCTCCCCCCACTGGGCCGCTCAGACCACAACCTGGTCCATCTGATCCCCACCTACATCCCTATGGTGAGGAAAATAAAACCTACCACGAGGATCATACAAAGATGGACCGAGGAGACCAGCATGGTACTGAGGGACTGTTTTGAGACCACTGACTGGGAGGTGCTGTGCAATTCACATTGTAATGACATTGACAGCTTGACCCACTGCATCACAGATTATATTAACTTCTGTGTTGAGAACATTGTACCCTCCAAGAAGGTCCGTTGTTTCTCCAACAATAAGCCGTGGGTCACCAGGGATCTAAGGGCCCTCCTGAACAAGAAGAAGAGGGCTTTTAGGTCTGGGGAGAAAGAGAGCCTGAAAATGGTCCAGAAGGAGCTGAAGAGAGAGATAAGGAAGGGTAAGACCATCTACAGGAGGAAGCTGGAGAACCAACTCCAGAGAGGCAACACCAATGAGGTCTGGAGGAGCTTGAGGACTATTTCGGGCCATGGAGGCAACAGCGAGAGAGACCCGGAGTCTGGCGGCAGGGAGTGGGCCAATGAACTGAATCAGTTCTTTAACAGATTCAGTCCTGCCCCCACTCCCCTGACCCACCAGACCAGAAGCAACGCTCCCCCCTCGTTCTCCTCCTCCTCCTCTTCCCCCCCCTCTTCCACCGGTCTCTGCATTACTGTCGATCAGGTGATAAAACAGCTCAAGAAGATCGAGGCAAGGAAGGCTACCGGTCCAGATGGCCTCAGCTCCAGACTACTGAGCGTGTGTGCGGATCAGCTTGGTATAGTGATTCTGCATATTTTCAACCTCAGCCTCAGTCTGCAGAAGGTCCCCACCTTGTGGAAAACTTCCTGCGTGGTCCCAGTTCCTAAGACTGCGTACCCCAGGGAGCCAAACCACTTCAGGCCGGTAGCATTAACCTCTCACCTGATCAAGACATTGGAGAGAATCATCCTCAATCACCTCAGCCCCCTGATGAATGCAGAGCTGGACCCTCTGCAGTTCGCCTATCGTCCAGGCATTGGTGTGGAAGATGCTACCACCTACCTGATGCACAGGTCTCTTTCACACCTGGAGAACGCGGGAAGCACGCTGAGAATGATGTTTTTTGACCTCTCCAGTGCCTTCAACACCATTCAGCTGGTTCTACTGAGAGGGAAACTGGAAGAGGCTGGAGTAAGGAACCACCTAGCCGCATGGATCATCGACTTCCTCACTGAACGACCACAATATGTGAGACTCCAGGACTGTACGTCTGATGTGGTAGCTTGCAGCACGGGGGCCCCACAAGGCACAGTGCTCTCTCCACTCCTCTTCTCCCTCTACACATCGGACTTTAAACAAAATACAGACACCTGCCACCTCCAGAAGTTCTCTGACGACACCGCTATTGTTGGACGAGTGACGGACGGGAACGACCTGGAGTACAGGGGAGTCATCACAGCCTTTGTTGACTGGTGTAGGCAAAACCACCTCTACATCAACACCAGTAAGACAAAGGAAATGGTCATCGATTTTCGGAGGAATCCTCAACAGACCACTCAGGTGAACATCCAGGGTACAGACATTGAAATCGTGGAGAATTTTAAGTACCTGGGTGTTCACCTCAACAACAAACTAGACTGGTCCACAAACACAGATGCCCTGTACAAAAGGGGCCAGAGCCGCCTCTACCTACTGAGGAGTCTACGGTCCTTTGGAGTGTGCAGGACACTGCTGAGGACTTTCTACGACACTGTGGTGGCCTCTGCAGTGTTTTATGCAGTGCTTTGTTGGGGATGCGGGAGCACGGAGAGGGACAGGAACAGGCTGAATAAGCTGGTCAGGAGGGCCAGCTCTGTTCTGGGCTGTCCTTTGGACTCTGTGGAGGAAGTGGGAGAGCGGAGGATGCTGACCAGGATGATGTCCATCATGGACAGCACCTCCCACCCCCTGCATGAGTCTGTGGAGTCCCTCCGAAGCTCCTTTAGCAATAGACTGCGGCACCCTCATTGCAGGAAGGAGCGCTTCCGCAGATCCTTCCTCCCATCAGCTGTCAGGCTCTTTAACAAAAAAATGGCTGTGTGTTAAGACCTACCGTATGCATGCATGTACATTTATGTGTATGTATGTATGTATATATGTCCTAAGCAACACGCTTATTGAATTATATATTTATTCATGTATTTATTTCTTGACCTACTTATTACCTATCTATTTATGTCTAAAATGCCTTTCCTATTCCTGCATCCTCACCCTCTTGCCACTGGAACAACGAAATTTCCCGAATACGGGATGAATAAAGTTATCCAATCCAATCCAATCCAATATATATGTAAATATGTAAGATTGCAGCCATGGGCTAATTTCTATCTTTCGTCCCTTGTGTAGAATAAACGATGACACACTCGACACATACACACACGTCACACAATTTTAGACAGCGTCGTGATCGCAATTTTGTTCATCTAACAACCAGGCTTTAAGATGATTGGCGAAGAGGTTCATTGAAGGGAGTTCACATATGTTAATTGGTATGTTCAAGTCTGGTATTGACGAACAAATTGCAAAAAGACACACGGAAAACACAAAACGACTAAAGAGGTAGAGCGTTTCACACTGCATGCATTTGCACTGCCATCTTGTCTCCCGGCACAACACATCCTCAGTGTTTTCAATGCTCTTCTGTCGGCTTGGCTGTTTTTGCCTCGCTTCCAAATTCGTTTTTACCCAGAGGTTTTAAAAGGATATGTTTTTTCTTTGCACTACCCTTCATTGCACCTGCTTGCTTTGGACCCAATGTTTTCCCTTAATTCTGCACCGACTAACGCAAAAAAATATGAAAAAAATGCTACGTTCCACCCAGTGCTCCTAGATATCTGTACACGACTAAGATGTGACAAGAAAGACAGTTCGCTGTTATCATATGCAACCTCTCGCGTCTTGGCAACCTGGCTGTCTCGTGTGCTCGCATCTCAAAATTTATCTCGGATATCAAGGAAAATATTTGCTCGGAATATAACTCGTATCTCAAATTTTTCGTATCTTCGGGCACTTGTTGGTAAAGGTATTACTGTATCAGTTTTTCCATCTACAGTCGAGGAGATACAATTGGCGGCTCAAAGTTTCGGTGCGGCAGCTGGCCTCTCCTGACAGTGTTGAGCCTCATGGAAGGATGGCGATCCGACCCACATTGATTCAATTTGCATCAAGGCGTACCAGACTAGTAAGGGTTGGCTAACCCAATGACAGCAGGTTGGGAGTTCATTTTTCTTTCAGGTACTCTAAATAAAATTATGGATAGGATAAACAATATCAATTTTAATGACCATGTAAATTGTACTGGGCAGGGATTTGTAGCAATGAAGGAAGAGCTGGCAGTCACCAATCTCATGGATTTCCAGGATCGCAAAGCAGTTGATATATTTCTGGCGGAGCAAGGGGGTGAGTGTGCAATGTTAGGAGATCAATAGTGCACCTTTATTCCCAACAGCATGTCACCCGATGGGTCCCTTACCAGAGCCAATGAAGGCCAGTAGACCCTGAACCAGAATATGAAAAGGCATTCTGGAATGGAACTGACCGCCTGGGCGACTGGTGGGATAAGACCTTTGGCAACTATAAAGATTTGGCCTTTTCTGTGGTGATCTCAATGGATATTTTTGCTACTACTGTGACATTGTGTGGGGGGAATTTGAGTAAAAGGCTGACCTGCAAACCCCCGGTTGATTTAGATTTGTCATAAAAATGAATGAATAAAATATAACCATAAGGAGGTTTTATTATGGGCAGTAGATTACCGTATTTTCACGACTATTTGGCGCATCGTATTTTACGCCGCAGTGTCAGTAACGAGTGCTATTTCTATATTTTAGACAAACAAAGCACGCAACATTTCATTAGACGCATATATATTATTTGTGGATGAACATTGAAACGCAATAGCGCTGGCTACCGGAAGCAGCTTATTTCCGGGTTCCGGTGCGCAGTGACCGCTGGGAAATATAGTTCTTGCATGCAACACTCACACGCTAAAAACACGCTTTAAAAGGCAACGGAAGCAAAACTGAGTTCGGTTGTACTTAATTTAGACATTTTACAACTTACTCACGTCATCATCACCCACAAATCCATCAAAGTCCTCATTTTCTGTGTCCGAATTAAACAATTGCCCAAATGAGTCTTCCAAAATGCTGAGTCCCGCGGTTGTAGTTCTTAAGCCTCCGGGAATGACGGCAAGCTCCGAGTTATTATATATAATATATATACATAGTTCACAGTCTAGCTTTGAATGTTCTGTTGACGCCAACATTTAGCGGCAGGATTTCTTTTGTAAATACAGCCGAAATGACGGCCAGCACCAAATTAGTGTGATCGCCATCATACTAACTGTATTGAAGAACTGGGTGTATTAAGAACTCTATATCCCAGCAGTCACTGCGCAGTACTTTATATACGGAAAAATAGTAGAGTCGGGGGCTGGTTTCCGTAGTTGTCCTATCGACTGATTTATTTTATTTTATCGTGATAACAATTTTAGTATTGGTCCATATATAAAGCGCACTGGATTATACGCCGCCCTGTCTATTTTGGAGAAAATTTTTGACTTTTATGCGCGCCTTATAGTCGTGAAAATACGGTATGTGCCAATACAGTAATATCTTGAGGTATATTAGGAATCATTGGTACAGTAATCCCTCGATTATCACGTTTTAACTGAACGTATTTACTCGCATATAAGCCCCTGTTGTCAGACAAAAAATGATGATTGAATCGAGGGTACAGCTTATATGTACAAAAACACGACATGCACGAAACTGCAAGTTGACAACAATGACGTCACGACAAAAAATGGCGTGTTCGTGTCCTCACGACGCAAAACAATGCGACAATATACAGTCATTTATTTCAAAATAAAGATAAACATAAAATGCTAAATAAAATGTATTTTGATGTCTATGAACATAATTCACGGAAAAAATAAACCGTATCTTGCATAAAACGTGAAAAAATCACGTTCTCGTCACTGCTCGCTCAGGGCATGGCCATCTTACTGTAGTTAAACTTGCTCTGACCGTAGATTTGGTCGTGTTTACGTTACTTTCTTTTTGAATTTGTCTACGTGCAACAACACCCTCCCTTTTGGAACACAGAAAGGAAATGATTGTACATGTGATTATGAAATAAAACAAAATTACGCTTGGATTTTTTTCTTTTTATTTCTTGTTCGAAAGTGACAACTATTGCAGTAATATGAACAATCGAAAAAGATCATGACATTTCGACATTAGAAGCAATTTGAACACCACATCCGAAACTTCTGGTAAGAAAATTGCAATTTATGTCATTAAAAAGCATCGGGTTCTCCTCAAAATAAACTTTTCTTTTTTCGAATAGAATAATTTGATATTTTGCATATACAAAGACAGGCATATTAACTTATGATATTGACCCTAATAATATGCTTTTGATTCATACTGCATCTCAAATTACCATGTGATGATTTTTCTTAAGGTTTTCCCTTCAAAGTAACACATTTGTACTCCCTATTAAAACCATAAATATGGAGGTGAAAATTGAGAATCAGGGGGCAGATTATACGCGAGAAATTGTAAAATTCAACAATTTTAAGCCAAGTTTAAGAGTGTGTCTTATACGCGCAGGCGGCTTTTTAGCGATTAAATACGGTATCACAAATTCACTACTTGGCAATTTTTGTCCGCTATTATTTTTTTTTAAAAATGTTCGCCACCAGAAGACAGATGAAAATGGCGGTGAAAATGGCAGTGAAAATGGCAGTGAAATTGGTAGTGAAAATGGCGGCGGAAAATGGCGGATGTCAGGTTACTTGCTTTCTCTTCAGCGCTGAAATAATTGGTTCTAAGCACCAACCATACCACAGAAGAAAGCAAAGTATAAATACCTCTGCAAAAATGCGGCCCAGTCTTTCCTGTTCCCTGCGTGTAGCGTTTAGCATCGCATACATAGAGTGAATACTGTAATACCTTGACATACAATTGCCCCGATATACGAGGAATGATTAAGGAATTTAACATGGACAAGATTGGCCTTTTCCGGAAACGGATGCCTTCCGGCACATTTTTATTTAAGGATGAACTTAAAGCGCCAGGTTACAGAGTTCAAGAATCGCCTGACACTTGTCTTGTGTGGTAATGCTGCTGGCGTCATGGTAAAGCCAGCTTTCATTTGCAAGTTTAACCGTCCCCATGCTTTGAAAAACAAGAACAAAACATTGCTGCCTGTGCAGTGGATGAGCAACAGAAAAGCATGGATGATGAAAGCTCTCCATAATGGGTGGTTTTATAGCTGCTTCATCCCGAACGCGAAGCTATACCTCGCTGAAAGGTGGCTGCCTTTTTTTGGGATTATACAATCATCACTTGTTTTTGGGGGAGGAATTACAAACATAAACCTAATTTTGGGACCATTTCAAGTGGAGAGGGGTGACCCTACTTCGCGATTTTTTGATTATCACGGCCATGTCTGGTCGACATCAACCGCGATAATCGAGGATCACTGTATTGGAGCTCTTTTATGAAAACGAACAAGGATGGATTCCTGAGAATTTAAGGGTCTATAGATGATGTAAAACACAGGTTACTTTAAGGTATTTGTATTTTGGCTCCTTCATTATGACGGCCAGATGGAAGCGGATGAAGCAACTCCAGTCGAAGAGTCCAAATCATGCCAAAACATTTAAATTATATTCAATTACTTCAATCAAATGAATAAATGTATATTTCTTAATAAAATTGAACCACTAACTCCTCCTGTTCGCAAGGATTAATATTTTAATCCTGGCTATATAACTGTGCCATTTACAGCAATTGAAACACAACTTCTAAAATGCATACTATTCAAGGACTCCAAAATCTTCAATAATATATATGCATTGCGTTAAATATAAAAACCAGTTGTTTGAAATTGAAATACGTTGTTTTTTTGCAAAAATTTAACATGACATTATCCTTTTACTTTGTCTATCATCTCCTATTAAACTTTTAGTTCATCAATTTTCAATAGTTAAAAATAAAAACCTAGTTAAATGTCTACCAATTATCCATAAAAAACTAAATTTATAAATTAAATTTTGCTATGGTTTATCTACATGGTATTGGTAAAACATGTGGGATACTCTCCAAACATTCAAATTCACATACTTTAAATTACAGTGGTACCTCGACATACGAGTGCCCCGACATACGAGCAATTTGAGATACGAGTAAAATTTCGGGCAAATATTTATCTTGAGACACGAGACAAATTCTGATATACGAGCAGACAGCGGGCGCAAGAGGCTGCTCAAAAGAACATCATGGGCACTGTCTCTCTCCCCGCAACTTCCTCGTGTAATGTCTCTCGGGTCGCAACTCCCTCGCGTAATGTCTCTGCGAGCACTGGCCGGAGCGTTGCATTTTTTCAGTGTTTTTCCCGTTAGTCATTGCGAAAGGCGAGGCAATTGCTAATACGTGAATTATATATACTACTTCTCGTTGGCAAGTGGTCGTGCGTAATCCTATTATGAGGACATTTGTGTGCATCATTTTCGGAATGTTTTGAGGGAATACAAAAGCAAACAGCCCCTCTTCCATTTGAAAGTCAGGGTGGAGGTGGGGCAAATAGAGCCGGGAGAAGAAAGGTATCAAAATTTAAAACAAATTAGAATTAAGTTTAGTGCAAGGTTAGATTAAACTTATTTTTGAGTGTGTCTGCATCGTAATCCAAGTTCATTTAAACTTGTTTGTTATGTTACGAGCGTGTTGCCATGCAAAAACTCCCCCCCGACCCTGTTTCTCTACCCTCCGCGAAATCCGTCTAATTTTAGTTCTATTAAACACATTTTAGTATACTATTAAACCACTAGTTATTTGTTACTTTGGTAATAGATGGCAAATTAGAACAAATTTGCAAGAATGATTTTGTCAACATGTTTTCCAAAATGACCCTTTAGGATATTCATCCTCTTCCCAATTAATAGATCTGACCAAAAGTCCCTGTGGGATCATAATCTCTCTTTAAAGATTTCCCAATAAAGCCAAATTTGTGTCATCATCTAATTTCTATTATGTACTAAATAATGGAAATTTGTATGGTTTACAAGATAAAATTTGTTGGAAAATTTCAACCCATTTAAAGAAACATCTACAATAAACAGACAATACTTCTTCCTTCACTATCATTTAATTTGATAATCCATATGGACTCTTTAAAATTGATATATTTTGGGGAGGATTGAGCATGCCTTGGTCATGTATTGCCCTGGGTATTAAGTGAAGCACCGATCAAACAATACCTTCCAAACCATTTTATGTTTAGAAAACAAATTTACCCAAAAGCTGAATAGTGGCGCTGCATTCGGGCCAAATTCCCCCCCTTGTTGAGACATGAGACTTCCCATGAGTCAATACAGTAGCCCACCCAAGAAAGCTTATCTACAAATTTGGTTTTTCCTCCCGTGCTCCCAAAATCCCAATTTTGCAGAGCAGCCTGTTTGTTCATCCACACAGTAAGTTTCAAATTTGGACTTCGCTGCTGCATTTCATTAAACTTTCATTTGATAAATATTTTTCCATAATCTATCACTTCCATCCCTGAGAAGGATTTATTGGCAATTTCAGAGATTGATACCAAAATCCCAAATATTTTCCCGTTCAATATCTGATCAATTGATTATATCTTGGTGGCCAGCCAATCAAAAACACAAGACGGATAACCATTCATGTTCACAGTGTTCAACCAGCCTAGAAAGCATAATTTTTGTTTGTGGGGGGAAACTAGTACCCGGAGAAAACCCGTGAATTCTCTGGGGGACACCATGCGTACTCCACACACTATAAGGTTGGAACCCACCCGGGATTCAACGGTCAATCTATGAACTGTTTACTCGATGTGCTAACTACTAGTTCATTGGGCCTGCCATCCCCATAAAGTGCTTCTTGGCAGCCCCCAACATCCGCCCCGTGATTTCTTCAAAGCAAAAAGCACTCTTTTTGATGGGAACTACACAGCCACATCTAGAGCCAGCCTTTGTTGATGTGTTGGAATTGTTTTGTACAAAATCTCGCAGTGGAGGAGTAGCTTAGTGCTGGAAGATTTTGTAAACTAAGCATCTGGCATCAGCATATTTAACAGTATTGTTTCAGTTCAGGCGTCTGTGTTTTGTTAATATTAGACAGTGATGGTACGTTTTTGGCTTTCTATCCAGTACTTTCAAAGCTTGTACTTTCAAAGCTTGTACTTTCAAAGCTTGCTTATAAATAAATGGTTTCAATTGGTTTTAGTGTTGTTATTCAGGCCAGTGACCAACTTGTTAGGAAGTAAGTCGTGTGTGATGATTATTGTGTCAAAATATAATTTTGCTGACGCAGGTGTTAGGTTATTTCTATTGAACCTAAAATTGGACAAATTGAATTTAATTTTGTTTAGCATGTTTTTTACTCGGAACTCGAACAAACATTTCCCATAGAAATTAACAAAAAATAAATTAATTAGTTGTAACCCTCTGAAAAAAACACCAAAAACAGGATATTGGATTGGAAAAACATTTTTATTTGTTCTAATTTGCCATCTATTAAAAAAGTAATAAATACCTAGTGGTTTGATAGTACTAAAATGTGTTTAATAGTTCTAAAATTAGATGGATTTCGCGGGAGTGACTTTTTGCACGGCAACGCGCTCGTAACATATCTCACAAACAAATTTAAATGAATTTGGGATTACGATGCAGACACACTCAAAAAATAAGTTTAATCTAACTTTACACTAAATTTAATTCAAATTTTGTTTTACATTTTTATACCTTTCTTCTCCCGGGTTGGCTCTATTTGCCCCGCCTCCACCCTGACTTTCAGATGCAACCTATCGAGGGTTGTTTGCTATTGTATTCCCTTCAAAATTTTCTGAAAATTTTGCACACTAATGTCCTCACAATAAGATGTAATAATAATGCACGACCACTTGGCAACGAGTAGTAGTATATACGCCATTCGCACTATCAGGGAAAAAAAACACTGAAAAAAATGCAACGCTCCGCCCAGTGCTCGTAGAGACATTACACAAGGGAGTTGCAACCAGAGAGACATTACACGAGGGAGTTGCGGGCAGAGAGACAGTCCCCGTGATGTGCTTGTGAGCAGCCTTTCGCGTTCGCTGTCTGCTCGTATATCAAAAATTTTCTCGTATCTCAAGATCAATATTTGCTCAAAATTTTACTCGTATCTAAAATTGCTCGTATGTCGGGGCACTCATGTCTAGGTACCACTGTATGATTCAATCCAGTTTAGCGTGCTTGGGGAGAAATTAAAATTAGATAGTTGAGTCAGTAGTGGTTGATGGCGTCAAATGCCTTTTTGAGATCAATGAAGACAGCACCACCCGCCTTTATCTAGTATTTATTTTAAGTTTTTTTAGAAAGAATCAAACTGCCGATTTGGTAGAATGATGTTTCCTAAAACCGAATTGCACCCTCTTAACGGTGTATGGACTGCAGTTAATGGGAGCCACAATTTGCTCCGCTACTATCTTTGACTGTTGAGGCGGCTGGAAGGATGTTTATAGGTCTGTACAGTAATCCCTCGATTATCGCGGTTAATGTAGAACAGAAATGGTCACGATAAACGAAAAACCAGGAAGTAGGGTCACCCTTATTAAAAATAAACTTTTTTTTTACTTCGGTGCCGAGTCCTACCTAGTAGCAAGCGGAGGACAGGCTAGTGGCTTCCGTTTGCGAGTTTCAGGGTGGATTTTTACATTGTGAACTTTTCAAAAAATGTAATTTAAAATATTTCCCCCATAAAAAAGTCTGCGATGTAGTGAAGCCGTAATAGTTGATTCTGCAATATTTGAGGGATTACTGTAGTTGTTGGTTAATGTGGGGTTCCCTGTTTTGAGGACCAGTGTGATAACTGAGCTCTTCCAGGGTTCGGGGAAGAGACTCATTGTTAGGGTTATTAATCTTAACATTATTATATATTTGCTCGCAATGAAGAACACTTTGATTTACTTAGCTTATTAACATTAAAAGTCATTTTTAGTACATCTGCTTGCAACCGTGATAAACAACGGGAAGGTCGCTCCTCTGGCCAGCTGGACTTCTCAAAATTGTTTTGAGAAACATCGAGAAACATCGACTTCTGAAAGTGTGGTTCACAGCACTCCCTTGGGAAGATCTGGCAGACCTTTAATTGTTTTGAGAACTGACAGTGTTGTCCACAGCGCTCCCCCGGGAAGATCTGGCAGACCTTCAATTGTTTTGAGAACTGACACTGTAGTCCACAGCGCTCCCTCGGGAAGATCCGGCAGACCTTCAGTTGTTTTGAAAACTGAGATGCATGTTGTATATCTTATGTAATAAATAAGCAAGAGAGGCGTCGATTCGGGAGAATGATCTAGGACAGAGACGCGTCAGGATCGATTCTCTTGCAATGCACCGGTTATGAGTCAGATGTCTATTTTATTTGTGTGCATTTGGGAATGCCTATTGGTGAACCCATCACTCACGTTATTGGAATTGTTTACAGTAGTTTCAACTGTATCTGATTTGAATTATCAAGCCAGTTAATAATTAAATCTCCAAGTAAGATAACTTCATTTTGTGTGCCGCATTCCCTAAGAAGGGCCCGAAGCTCCATGTAGTGATTTAGCTTGAAGAGTTGAAAGTCCGGCTAACGGATGCATAGGTCCACATAAATCCTTCGGAGACTCACCCATTGCCAGTTCATCTTGAAGAGGTTAAAGTCTGGCAAAGGGGTGAGTAGGCTCATCGAACTGACTCATAGAGAAGTGTCACGTAGCTAACGGTGTATGTAAGGCTAATTTAGCTGATGGTGTAGCTAAAGATGTGGGTTCATCTAATCTGGCTAATGTGTAGCCTCCGTTGACTTTCTTAGTTTAGCTTATTGGCCCACTCTACAACCTTGCTTTCGCTTCTTATTTCGACGCCTACGTTTTCGCTGTTCAGATCTGACAGCAACCCACGGTGGGTTTATTTCATTTGGTATAGTGTGCGCATAATTTAAGTTGTTACTGTTAAGGACGGTTTTGACGAACAATCTGCAAAAAGCCACACGTAAAACACGAAATGAGGGAGTTTGACGCAGTAAGTCAGCACGAGAACTGCCATACGTGTGGCTGTGATTACCGTAGTTACTCACATAGAAGTCGCTTTTGTCAGACAAAAAAATGATGACTGAATCGAGCGTACGGTTTATATGCGCAAAAAAACACAACAAAACTGCAAATTGACGGGAGCTCGACACGATGTCACTTCAAAATGGCCGTGGCGTCGGTGTGTGACGTCACGACGCAAGCAAATTTGGCCGATACTTTCATTTGTTTCAAAATAAAGAAAAGATAGACGGATAAAACGATAAACAAAATTTATTTAGTCTTGAATGAGCGATCGCGGGAGCTAAGGCTAAGGACAGAATAACAGGTGTAAGATAAAATGACAAAGTCGCTTGACAATTGCTTGTTCATATTGCATCAGTTTTTGTAAGTATAGAAACATCGTTGTCATAAGAAACTTGCCCAGTTTGGTCGTTGTCATGGAGACTTGACACTGATTAATCAGACTTCACCCAAAGTTTGGCCGTTGTCATAGAAACTATACTATACTCTATTTGCCTATATAAAGACAGACCCACTGTTCATTCGGAGAGAGTTGCAAGGACAACAGACTGAGCGGTTCACAATTGTTCGAGCTCTCTCCCCATTCTGCAGGCTGGTAATAAACCTATTTCCTATTAAATTGATCTCACTCTTTCTTGACCTGATCCTGAAGTTGTATTACAGATCTATCATACTTTGATGCCGATACCCGAGACCCAACAAGCCAACAATTGCCAGAGCGGCGACGGAGCACGAGGAAGGGCAAAATAAAGACTGTCGACAACAGCTGTTCCCTCGCCGCTCCGGTGATCTGGTGACGGGTCCCTCTGAACCAGGGCAGGTTTGGAACGAGAAAGATCGTGAGTTCACCCTTTGATTTCTGTCTCCGTGAAATGTGATAATTTCAATGAGTATTATCACTGCAGTAGTGTGGAGCCAGGGACTCTGCCAAGACAGAGCCAGGGACTCTGCCAAGACAGAGCCAGGGACTCTGCCAAGACAGAGCCAGGGACTCTGCCAAGACAGAGCCAGGGACTCTGCCAAGACAGAGCCAGGGACTCTGCCAAGACAGAGCCAGGGACTCTGCCAAGACAGAGCCAGGGACTCTGCCAAGACAGAGCCAGGGACTCTGCCAAGACAGAGCCAGGGACTCTGCCAAGACAGAGCCAGGGACTCTGCCAAGACAGAGCCAGGGACTCTGCCAAGACAGAGCCAGGGACTCTGCCAAGACAGAGCCAGGGACTCTGCCAAGACAGAGCCAGGGACTCTGCCAAGACAGAGCCAGGGACTCTGCCAAGACAGAGCCAGGGACTCTGCCAAGACAGAGCCAGGGACTCTGCCAAGACAGAGCCAGGGACTCTGCCAAGACAGAGCCAGGGACTCTGCCAAGACAGAGCCAGGGACTCTGCCAAGACAGAGCCAGGGACTCTGCCAAGACAGAGCCAGGGACTCTGCCAAGACAGAGCCAGGGACTCTGCCAAGACAGAGCCAGGGACTCTGCCAAGACAGAGCCAGGGACTCTGCCAAGACAGAGCCAGGGACTCTGCCAAGACAGAGCCAGGGACTCTGCCAAGACAGAGCCAGGGACTCTGCCAAGACAGAGCCAGGGACTCTGCCAAGACAGAGCCAGGGACTCTGCCAAGACAGAGCCAGGGACTCTGCCAAGACAGAGCCAGGGACTCTGCCAAGACAGAGCCAGGGACTCTGCCAAGACAGAGCCAGGGACTCTGCCAAGACAGAGCCAGGGACTCTGCCAAGACAGAGCCAGGGACTCTGCCAAGACAGAGCCAGGGACTCTGCCAAGACAGAGCCAGGGACTCTGCCAAGACAGAGCCAGGGACTCTGCCAAGACCAAGTCAGGGACTCTGCCAAGACAAAGTCAGGGACTCTGCCAAGACAAAGTCAGGGACTCTGCCAAGACAAAGTCAGGGACTCTGCCAAGACAAAGTCAGGGACTCTGCCAAGACAAAGTCAGGGACTCTGCCAAGACAAAGTCAGGGACTCTGCCAAGACAAAGTCAGGGACTCTGCCAAGACAAAGTCAGGGACTCTGCCAAGACAAAGTCAGGGACTCTGCCAAGACAAAGTCAGGGACTCTGCCAAGACAAAGTCAGGGACTCTGCCAAGACAAAGTCAGGGACTCTGCCAAGACAAAGTCAGGGACTCTGCCAAGACAAAGTCAGGGACTCTGCCAAGACAAAGTCAGGGACTCTGCCAAGACAAAGTCAGGGACTCTGCTAAGACAAAGTCAGGGACTCCGCTAAGACAAAGTCAGGGACTCCGCTAAGACAAAGTCAGGGACTCCGCTAAGACAAAGTCAGGGACTCCGCTAAGACAAAGTCAGGGACTTGTGGTCTTGGTGTGTTAATGGAGTCAGGGAATCCGGTAAGAGAATAGTCAGGGACTCCGCTAAGAATAAGTCAGGGACTTGTAGTCTTGGTGTGTTAATAGAGTTAGGGACTCCGCTAAGAGAATAGTCAGGGACTCCGCTAAGAATAAGTCAGGGACTTGTAGTCTTGGTGTATTAATGGAGTCAGGGACTCCGATAAGAGAATAGAGTCAGGGACTACGCTAAGACAGAGTCAGGGACTTGTGGTTTTGGTGTGTTCCGAGATATTGGGTGAATCACGAAGTATTGAGATCAATTTTGGTGAATTTTGAATAGAATTGTTGTTTTAACTATTAAGTAAGTTATTAATATGGGTCAGAAAGCGACAAGGGAGATGGGTTTGTTGCCAGACTGCAGAATGGCGATCGGAGGGCTGGTGATGTGGGGAGTTGCCTGTGTCTGCCGCGATGGGGGGAGAGGGATGGTTTCTGTCCCAATTTGAGGATTGTGGAGGGTTTGATGTAAGCATGAAGAAAAGATTATTGCAAGTGCATAGAAAAGAAAGTGTGGGAAAAGCAGGTGAAGGAGTGCGAAGAGTGACAGAGACGAAGAGAGAGAGAGATTGAGAGAGAGAGAGAGAGAGAGAGAGAGAGAGAGAGTGACAGAGAGATTAAAAAAAGGAAAGAGAGTGCATGGAAGACATTTCCTGTTTTGTCCTGAGACTGGTTGAACACTAAATTCCCCTTATTATGAGTGTGAGTGTGAATGGTTGTCTGTCTTTTTGTGTTTCTGATTGGCTGGCCACCAAGATATAATCAATCGTTTAGATATCAAGGTGGAAAAGGATTTAGAAATTTTGAATCAATTTCTGAAATCACCAATAAGTCCTTTTTCAGGGATGGCAGCGACAAATTATGGAAAAAATATTTCGTCAAATGAATTTTTTGGATGAAAATGCAGCAGCAGTACTCCAAATGTGAAACTTGACTGGAGAAACAAATAACCTACTCTGCGAAATTGGGAATTTGGGGGCACTGAAAAAGAAAAAGAAAAAAAAAAATCTTTAAGGAAACGCAATAAATTTGGGTTAGCAGAAGGAGACTGTGCTTCTCAACAGGAAACGGACCAACGGTGGTGCCAGGAGCCTGGGTGCTCAACCTACAGTATAAAGAAGAAGCAATAGCACGACATAAAGTGGGAACATCCATACCAAGTCTTGCTGACCAACCAGCAGACGTGAAAATAGCCGAGAGGGGGATGTGGAGCCACCTTTTGCACTGTAAGAAGGTTATCTCAGTTGAAACATTTGAGGAGACAGGTGAGATAAACTTTCTGACGTAATAAAACGAAACGGCAACCACTCCAATATTGATTGGAAAGATTATTGCTCAGCAAGCAATGCCATAAAACTATAGGGAACTCTTTTACATTGGTTTTATTGTCTCCATATGCAAAAAAGGTGAAAGTGTTTCAATTGAGACTAAACCTTCTTACAAAGGCTTAAAATTAACGACCAGCAAAAGAGAAACTACAACAATGGGAAACAGGAGCCACTCAACACAAGAACGGCTTCTATGCAAACAAGCCATAAGTTCCACGATCATTGTTTGAAGTGATTGTCAAATTAAGCCATGAGAGGAGCCATGTCTCAACAGGAGGGATAGTATAGTCCCAGAGGTCTCCAAACCTACTTTAATTGTTTTTGCTGAAACTGTCTCACCTGCTATAGACAACTCTCAAGGCAATGAACGACCCAAGCCCGGAACAAGGCAAACATGGACATATCCCTTCGAGGTTCTGAACATGGATTTCATCGAACAGAACCAAAGTGGCACATACAAATACTGTCTTGTACCAAGTGGGTCGAGATATGCCCATCCAAAAAAGCTGAAATAAAAGGAGAAACTGATTCTCTCACTCAGTGGTTATGCAAAATGTTCCAAGAAAGAACTGATAAATGCAAATGATCTGCCGACATCTTCTTGGTCTCCCACACAGGAGGTCCTGTCCCCAGGCGACCTGGTACTCGTCAAGGTGGTAAAAAGAAAGTGCTGGTCATCTCCACGTAGGGACGGACCTCACCGTGTGATTTTGACCGCTAACTTCACCAAGTTGGCCACCACCGTCAAAGCTGATGAACGAGTGTTGGAGCGCACGACCATAATCCAGCATGTGGCTCGGATGTCCCCCTCAAACACAAACACTGGTCAGTCTCCTCCAAAATCCTGATGGCTCTCTTCCCCTGGGTGGGAGTGGCAAGGAACGCCCTGCATCTGGATACCATTGACTGCAGGTTCCGGGCCTGTGTCGGCGCGTCAATCCGACTACAACAAGGCCGAGAAGCCCAAATAACCGCCATGACCCAAATGATTATCCAGAACCGCCTGTCTCTCGACAGAATAACCGCCCAGCAGGGAGGTGTGTGTGCCGTGGTGGGAGACTCGTGCTGGTGATTAATATGTCTTTCCTATTCTGAGACGACAGACCATGAGGCGATCGTCCCAAGCGGGAGGTCAAGGGAGCAATTTTCCCTCAACTGCGTCAACTTGGTCTAAACTCCAGTTAGAAGTAATTTGTGAAGAATTTCGTTCAAAATTAGCGTCACTAACAAACGAAGATCCGCAATTGTACAAATTTGTAAAGAATTATGACAATGCTCTTCCGTCGTACATTTCACTCCTTTGTCGAGTAATTTTCCATACTTTTCCCGTAACACAGATTTAAGTACGATAAAAGAGAAACAACAACATGAATGATAGAGGGAAAGACTCCCGGCCCAGTTTGATAGCAACAAATAAACACATCACATTCGGTCACAGCTGTGAGAACACTGGGAGACTGAAAAAAGGAGAGGTTAAAAAATAACAAAAAACATTCAGACACAGGACAGTGAAATACAAATTTGAATTCACTTAGCCAATTCAGAGAACAGAAATATGTGTTACTATTGTCTTTAGTAAAACCCCCAGTTTTCTTTTTGTTTCTTTATTTATTGATATAGAGTTCCAAGATGGCGGCGCGCACTGACGCAGCGGCTCTATGCTGTCCAGTCTGGTGTAGTTCGTTATTCTACAGTCGCCAGGATTTAATTACTGTCGGAAGGAGATGCGATATATCCGAATTCAGAACAGACTACCAACGGACCTACGATATCCCCGAGGACATCTCGAGACCTCCGGGATCTCCGTGCATAGTCAGCCCACTCAGAGTTCGTCGAAGGCGGCGAAGAGAGAGTAAGCAAAATGGCAGATGCCGGGCGGGCCTTGCTGCTAAGCTAAGACAACAACCACACCGAGCAGCGCTGCCTAGTATCTTTTTGACCAACGCCAGATCTATCAACAACAAAATGGATGAGTTGGAACTTCGAATTGCTACCAACAGCTTTGTTAGGAACTGTAACATTATTCTCATCACGGAAACGTGGCTACACCCGCAAATTCCCGACGCTGCGGTATCGCTAGCTAGCCGAACGCATTTTCGAAACGATCGTTTAAAAGAATTAACAGGCAAAAGCAAAGGAGGGGGACTTTGCGTGTTTATACATACTGAATGGTGTTGTGACAGTAGGATCATTGACACCCACTGCTCCCCGGATCTCGAGCTATTGGCAATACGATGTAGGCCCTATTATTTACCGAGAGAGCTAACGGTCGTCATAGTAACGGCGATCTATATACCTCCGAATGAATGTGAACATTAACACGGCACTAAACCTCCTGCTAACGGCTGTAAACAAACAGCAGCTTGACCAACCCGATGGAGTCTTTATTGTTGCTGGTGACTTCAATAAAGCATGTTTAAAGACTGTTCTACCCAAGTTTATTCAATACGTAAAATGTCACACTAGAGACAAAACTCTTGACCATGTTTATTCTAACATCAAACATGCTTATAAAGCCACTTCCCTCCCTCACCTTGCTGGATCAGATCACCTCTGCCTATCCCTAACTCCCGTATACACTCCATACCGGAGGCTAACAAGGCCACAAATAAAGATAATAAAAACTTGGCCCGAGGACACTCTTTCTCAGCTGCAGGACTGTTTTTCCCGCACCAACTGGAAACTTTTCGAACACGACAACCTCCAGGACTACACGGACTGTACTTTCCTACATCAAAAACTGCATGGACAGCGTCACTGTTAATAATCGGATACGGGTTTTTCCTAACCAAAAACCCTGGATGACCAAGGAGACACAGGCACTCATCAAATGCCGTAACACCGCCTTCAGATCAGGGGACAAGATACAATACAGAGTTGCCAGAGCAGAGCTGGAAAGAGGCATTAAAAAGGCCAAGGCAGCATATACAAGACAAACTGTTAGACTTGGTCCCCACCTCTCTTCCTCCATTACACTGAGCACTCGCTCCCCTCAAGGCTGTGTACAGAGTCCTCTTCTGTACTCCCTGTACACATACGACTGAACACCAGCCACCTAGTCTAACTCCATCATCAAATTTGCCGATAACACCACTGTGGTCGGACTCATCTCAGGAGGGGATGAGTCGGCCTACAGAGATGAGGTCAAAAAACTGTCTTTGTGGTGCTCGGGAAACAATCTCACATTGAACACCACAAAAATTAAAGAAATAATCCTGGACTTTCGCAAACACAGCACAGATCTGGCCCCACTCCTCATAAATGGAGTATGTGTAGACAGGGTCCAGTCCTTTAAATTCCTGGTGGTCCACGTCACGGATAAGCTCTCCTGGTCTACAAACACCACAGCAGTAGTGAAGAAGGCCCAGAAACGACTCCATTTCCTCAGGGTACTCAGGAGGAACAACTTGGACACCAAGCTTCTGGTAACCTTCTATAGAACCACTGTGGAGAGCATACTGCATCACAGTGTGGCTGGAAGCACGGCAGCAGACAAAAATGCCGTGCAGAAAGTGATTAACACTGCCCAGAAGATCATTGGCTGCTCTCTGCCCTCAGTGGAAGACATTGCCAGCCCCCGTTACCTCAGCAGAACATCATCGGGGACCCATACCACCCTGGTCATAATCTGTTCCAGCTGCTGCCCTCTGGCAGACGCTATAGGTCCCACAAAGTACGGACAAATAGGCTTAAGGACAGTTTCTCCCCAAATCCATCAGAACTCTGTACTTGCGGTAACACAACACACAATCCCTTCTGTGTAATAACTTCGGGGTGAGGTAATATGAAAATATGTTTGGGTGGTGATCTACCTGCTACTGGCTGACTGAAGGTAAGTGAAAGACAGTGAGAGGTAAGTGATCCGCTCGGGGGGTGATGTGATATATCCATAATGGCAGAATGCCAAATTACGAGTCTGAAACTATCACTTATTTAGGTCTTTTGCCGAGAAAACGCACCTTGTGGAGAAGCACTAGCAATTTCGTCATAGGCAGTTTCTGGGTGTGATGACAATTAGGCTTTTTGTTGTTGATGACGACAGGGCTTATGTCCGATTATTATTACTATTATTTATAACTAGCGTATTTTCTGGACCTGAGTATAAGTCGCACCAGCCAAAAAATGCATAATTAAGAAGGGAAAAAAAACACAAGTCGCACTGGAGTATAAGTCACATTTTTGGGGGAAATGTATTTGATAAAATTACCAACACCAAAAACACGTCATCTGAAAGGCAATTTAAAATTAAGATTAAATAGAGAACAAAAGGCTGAATAAGTGTACGGTATACTAACGTTACATGACTGACATGGCTGGTAATGTCAGTAACGACGTAACAGATGAAGAGTTATTCAGATAAATCTAGCATAAAGAACATGTTAACAAGTTTACCAAACTATCAGTTTCACTGCAAATCACTAAATACAATGAAATCTTCATTCTTGGTGTCACTTTTAAACAACTTCCCCAACTCGGGATGTAGATGATGCGCCACTTCTCTTCTACATCGCTCATGTCAGACTCAGCGTCAGTTGCAGTTCCAATTATTCCAGCCTTTCTGAATCCTGACAGGATGGTTTCGGTTGCCACTGAAGCCCATGCTTTGTCGATCCATTCAATGACTTCCAGGAAAGTTGTATGGCGCATTCTCCCAGGTGCTGTGAAATTGTGCTCTTCATCCATCATCCACAGCTGCCACAGGGTATGCAAGACTGCCTTAAAGCTCCTATTCACGGTATATCAAGTGGCTGGAGTATTTTGTTTAAGTCTCCAGGGATGATGGCAGGTGTTGAGTTGAAAACTTTTAATTTATTTTTTAACTGTGGCATGATGTGTGTTCTCATGCTATCCATCACAAGCAGAGCATTGCGTGCTCTAAAGAAGCCATCCGGTCACTTAATGTAGCACTTTGTAAGCCATAAATTCAGCATTTCTTGATCCATCCACCCTTTCTCATTCACAGCGATTGCAACTGAGGAGGATTGATTTTTGGCGTGGTTTTCCGTTTGAAAATGACCATTGGAGGCAATTTTGATGCATCCCCATAACATGCCACCACCACTGTGAAGTGTGATTTCTCATGAGCAGCCATTCTCAGTTGTTTTTATAAATTAGCAGCAATGTTGAAATCATCAACACAGGCCTAGAGCGCTCTCTTGCGGTTTAGTGTGAAAATAACATGCGGAATGATATGTGTTAATAATTTCATGCATAAGTCACACCCTAGTATAAGTCGCACCCTAGTATAAGTCGCACCCTAGTATAAGTCGCACCCTAGTGTAAGTCGCACCCTAGTATAAGTCGCACCCTAGTATAAGTCGCACCCTAGTATAAGTCGCACCCTAGTATAAGTCGCACCCTAGTATAAGTTAAATTGCGATTTATAATCCAAAAATACGGTACCGTTATCCATCATCGTCGTCGTCATCGTCAGGTATCCAATCCAATCCAATCATCATTATGATTATTATTTTAATCACTTTTGAGCTGAATTTACTTTTACATCATTATATTAAGATGGCCAGCAGAGTCATATTTTTACATCAATAAATGTAAGCTTGACGACTAAAGGCGGACTGGTTCTCAACAAATTTTCATCCTTACACACGAGAGAGATGTTCTAGGCTATTATTAATTGGATTTACCCATTTTGGAGTAAATTCATATTTAACCACAATAATGACTATACCCACTTTTTACTGGATCAGGGCTGCAATATCCCCATCCTCTTGTTTTCCTAGGTTATCAACACACATTCACATGGACTCACCAGCGATGTGTTCAATTCTTTTGGATAAGTCGTCAACCTTGGGTACCCAGATGCAGAGCCGAAGTCCAGCCAATTAAAAGGGTCTTAAATGCCATGGCGACGGTCTTCCCAGATACCGGCTCAGCCTCTGGGTCCTTCGGCATATTGACTCCTAGCTTGAAAGACCAATAAATACAATAAATGTTAGGTTCGCCAATAGACAAATCAACATCCCCCGAACTTTTTACATACACCGGTGATAACCGGATATAGACCTGGTGGCACCACATTGGAACACTAACAATTAACCATCCGTTTATATCAAGCTGGATTGGGTAGTGCTGAGACAAGATGCTTTTAATTCAAACGCTTTAGGGTTAGGGCTAAAGAGCAGTATAGTTCAAAAGAATACTTCTGCCTAATACTTCAATGAAGGGAGGGGGGTCTTTCCACAGAATTTTAACAATATGTTTTTGACACTTATTTTACACAGTCCAAAGCATATCGGCCGATTTAAGATAGGTTTTGTTATGCTTACCGCCTCAATTCTTCTTTGCCTCCAAACTGGCAAAGGCACGCGCACACACGCATGCACTCTCCCAAACGAGCACGCACGCTAACAGCAACTTGTGCACACACGGCACCTTAAACTCAGGGTTTTGTTATACATTAATAGACACTTATTTAGTCCGTTCTCATATTGACTGCATAGGTGGGTTCACTCGAACCCACAAATTATTTTTACGCGCAAACCAGGTGTGTTTCCCCCTGACGCGTTTTTTACGGTCGTAACTTTAATTCTACCGGTGCGCTACACCTGGAATAACGTTCAAACATGTTATGAATAAACTACAGTCGGTGGCTTCATCTAACCACTTAATACTTTTACATTAGCTTCTGGACCGAAAAAGCACTTGAGTTTCCCACGAGACAAACAACTCGGGCTAACGGCCACGGGTCAAACTGCCCTCTTTTCTTTCCTTCCATTGAGATACAAATCAGCTGTTTAAAACAGCTTTGACTCGAGTCTTTTCTTTAAAAAAAAAAAACTTTTTGGTCTTTGTACGAGTGAGGTCTCCCCTTCTATCTTTTTCAACACAGGTCTTTTTTTGCCTGGGAAGTTTAGATCTACGGCATTGACGCCAGCCACTCACACATACACCATATGGCCAATCAAATCGAAAGAAATCGTACCTTTTTCTTTACTGCCGTAGATTCGCAATACGGTGAGCGTGGTGCAAACAGCATTCAACGCTTCTCCCTTTGGCATTCTGCAGACAACGCTAAGTAATGGAGTGGAACACATGCACAATATGCTCTGGTTGCAGACAGGAAGCAGAGCAGCCAAACACCAAAAATCGTATTTTTGTTATCTTAGCATATTTTGGGTTTCCAGAGCTGTCTTTTATTTCTCCTACTGGTCTCCATTGCACATCTGCTTTCTCCTGTACTGCAATGTCTCCTAGCTCCTCAAATTGCAGGCAGCTGAATTCTTCTTTCGAGGCATCAACCTCACAGTCAGGCTTCATGCATGGGAATCTGTTGAAGTACCTTACACTAGTCAACGAACTTTTTTTGATGATGCTGAGATTAGCTACCTCAGCATGTTTGATCAATTCCTCGTTGATTGGATTTTTTTCTTTTACATATTTCACTGCAGTTTTATAAAACTTTCTCACTTGTGCAGATGGTAGTCAAAATTTTCAGGAATTTCTTGCTCTTTCATGAACTGACAAACATTCTCACCAATACAAAGTCCATCATTTTTCTCAAATGGAAGACTAATTTTCTCATAATCCACTTTCACTTCCAACAAGTGTTTGTCACGCAAAGCAACAGTTTTCATGAACTTCACCATCAGTTTCAGGTAGAGATCTTTCATCAGTCTTCTGAGCTTGTGGTTTAGGGGTGCTTCCGACTGTAGTGTCATGTTTAAGGTTGTGAATAATTCCAATATATAGTTCAGAAAAGCATGTAGCAGAGAGCAGTCTGGCTACAGAGAAAGTTGTATGCTCAGGCTGGTCCGCTGTTGTGATGTGGAGATTCGTTCTTCTCCTCAAAAAAAGACATTAAAGACTTCTTTAATACAGGGACACAGTCAATACATTGCTTCTTTGAAAGCCACCTCGTGGGAACGTATTTCAGGACCTTCAAGTTTCATGTCACGCCCCACCAAAAAAAAAAAGTCATCTTCATCTGTATTACACTTGCGTTGTGTTGGTGAGTATCCACAGTAGCAGAGTTTAGTCCAAAGGAGGTAAAGATGGATTGCTGGGATTTCATCGATCCAGCCTTCGCTTTATGATTTTTCCCACACACGTGTTAGTACAGTGACCATACTTAATGTAAAAGTTTGTGTTGCAGTAATATTTACAGTACGCAAAGAATTCTCCTTCGGTTGATGGCGCCGAACACGGATATATAATACTGTATTCCGTGTTGAACTTTTGCAGGCTGCAGTTCGTTTTATTTCTTCAAAATATCAGTATCACAATTGTCTCGTCTTCGCTTGGAAGCCATGGCTACCGAACGTCTATGCCGCTTCAAAAATCTATTGAAACTACATCCACGTGACCTAACGGATGGGACATCCGTTTAGGTCACGTGGATGTAGTTTGGATTTGTGCCATCCTCAATCGGCGAATTTTAACTGAAAAAGTTATTAAAAGCAAATGTAACGTTTCGAAACACTGATTGCATCAGACATTTAGTTGATTTTTTTATTTTCTTAGTTTTCCTAAAAAAAATGTGGATTTCGTAATTTGCTATAAACTGGCGTAGTAAACCAAGGACGATTCTTTGTATTTGGTAGCTCTGCAAGACCTACTTTATTGCACAACTCGTCATCTTTTATAGACAGAGCACAGTACAATGAAAGCAAGAAGGACATCTGCCTGCCTTCATCATTGGTTTGGCCATGTGTGATATCTTTCTTGGAAGGCCAGCCCGACCCTGGCTCATAAACACAATGCTATCTGCGATTCACGGCCGCCTGCTAATTCCACAATAGATGTTATGTAGACTAACAGGTGCCTCAATATTCCACAATAACCATTTATTTATGCTACTACTTATGTTGACTACTTATTATCTGTGCACTTCATGGTGAAGCTTTAAATCTCATTGTACTTCTATAATGACCATAAATACATTCAATTCAATTCACATTGTCTCAAAGTGCTTTGAATCCCTTTAAGGATAGAAAGCACAAGTGTAAGATTGTTTACCATTTAATTTAGCCAGGTGTGGTTTGAACACAGTGTGTTGACACGCCTTCCGCATCTGAGACCTGATAGGCCAGCTTTATATACCCGAATTTTGAAACTCAATTGCCATTTTTTTTATTCTAATTTGGTAGGTGTTAGGGTTATTATTTTTTTTATTTAGGCAATGAAGCACGCTTTGCTTTATTTAGGAATATTAATAATTATATATTTGCTTGCAATGAAGAACGCTTTGCTTTATTTAGAGTTACAGTGGTACCTTGTCATACGACCGCTCGTCATACAAAATGCTCGTCTTACGGGGGAAATTTCGATCGAATAATTCGCCCGTGATGCGGTCAAAATTTCGTGATGCGACCAAGCCAGGTGGCCATGGCATTTTTTTTTTGCATATCTTTCGTGTATAACAATATCTACGAGCACGGAACGATTAATTCAGACGAGTTTCTCATAGGACCAGGAAACGCACAACGCGCGGGCAAAACGAGGGCTTTCTGGGTAATGAAGTATACTCGTGCACACAACACCCATAGGCAATGGCAACCTTTCTCAGAATAAAACTTCATTACCCACAATCAATACGTGGGTAAGGTCAACTATTGTATTTCCTGTTATTCTTTCTAAGGAATGAATCTCCCGCGATCGTTCTAAGACTATTTCTTGTTGGCAAGTGGTCGTGCATTATCCTATTGTGATGACATTTGTATGCGACATTATCGAAATATATTTTGAAGGGTAGACAAAAACAAACAACTCTTGATGCGTTCGTTTTGAAGACTTCGGCGGAGCGGCCAGGTGGTGTCAACCCGTAGAACTACGTAAGGTAAAAAAGATTACAACAAATTTAGAATTTAGTTTTGTTTGAAGTTACATTAAACGTTGAGTGTCTATATAGTTATCCAAGTTAATTTAAATTTGTTTGTTCGTTTACGAGTCGGCCTCGTTTGTTGCCGTGGATAAAGCCCCCCCGAACAGCCCCCCCCGCCTCCGTGTATGCCGCTGTCTACCCTCCGCAAAATGTGTCTAATTTTACTCCTATTAAACACATTATTACTATCAAACCACTCGTTATTTATTACTTTGTCAATATATGGCGAATTATAAGAAATAAAACATTTTTTTCAATCCAATAGCATGTTTTTGGTGTTTTCAGTGAGTTGGAACGAATTAATTTGTTTCCCATTCATTTCAATGGGAAACTTCCGCTCGAGTTACGAGAATCTTGTCATACGAGCTCAGTCCCGGAACGGACTTAGCTCGTATCTCGAGGTACCACTGTATTGACATTAAAAAAGTCATTTTAATACATCTCTTGCAAGAGTAATGCTCGCTCCTAAGTTAACCGAAACAACTTGAAGGTCACTCCCCTTGTTAAAAATTTATTTGCCTCAATCAATTTTATTAATGTTGACTTTTATTCAAAAGACCCTTTAACTTTGACAACCTTCCATTGCAGGTCCACAGAATTTTACAGGCTCAGACAGAATACAGAGATTTGTTTTCTGTTGCTGGCTCTTAACTTTTTAATTGCCTCTCTGGCCACATCAAACAAATCCACTGGCTGTGCCTTTTCAATATTTAAACAACATTTCTTTTTTCATTATCTTAAAGCTGAGGATGTAGCCTGGCCTTGTTTAAATATTTTGTTTTTAAATTTTGATTTTGATTTTATGTAATTTATGATTTTCTAAATTCTGAAATGCAGAAGCTATATAATTTACCTGATGCCAGCATACTCCACTTTCTGTGACACATACGCACATGTGGTCACCTACAATAGGTAAAACAAAATTAAATATGACACTGACAACCTAAAACACAATCAAGCAACGTATACAATTTTACAGCTCCTACCAAACTTTTTTTTAGCCGCCACATGTCCCCCCTGCCAACGTACTGGTCCTTAAAGGTCAGTTCCACCAGGTCGAGAGTAACATCCTTTGATTGTGGGAAAGAAATTCTTGGATTGTAAATCGTTGCATTTTGCAAATTGTTTCTTAAGACTGAAATTATACTACACTGTTGATCCGATTGCTTTGAAAATAAAATGTTTATGTTTTATAGAAGGAAGAGCACTATTGAAATGTACGGGTTGTCACGTATTAAAAGATGTCAAATGTTCAAAAGGGTACAAATCATTTGAAAATCATTGGAGAGAAAAGAAAGTCACTTACCTTTGGTTCAACAACATTAATAATGACATCTTGATATGCACGAAGTCTGAAGGCTTGTGCCACAGCCTGATCCACACTAATCTCTAAGGATAGATGAGAAAAAAGGGAATTAATGACATTCACAAGTTTAGATTTAAAACCCAAGTACAAAGTGAAGCAAGAACATATCAGGATAAAATGTGGAAAAAAATGACTTGCTATAACGAGTTGAAACCCTGGAGTTTTTGCCACCAATCAAGTGTATATTTCTGATTGTCTCAGGGAAGGAGTTTGTCAGTAAATTAGAAATTAAATTGAATTAATAGTTTCCTTCAAACATTTAGTTGTGATCACGTTTTGCTTAACCTTTAGAACGTGCATTTGACGGTCAGTAGATAAAGGCACAGATGATTTTGCTTCTATTGTGGGTTAAATTTTCCTCGATCCTATTCCCCTGCAGCATATTTGGATTTTTATTCACATACAGTGGTACCTCTACATACGAGCTTAATTCGTTCCGGGGCTGAGCTCGTATGTCGATCTTCTCGTAACTCGAACGAACAGTTCCCATTGAAATGAACTAAAAACAAATGTATTCGTTCCAACCCTCTGAAAAAACACCAAAAACAGGATATTGGATTGGAAAAACATTTTTATTTGTTCTAATTCGCCATATATTGACAAAGTAACAAATAACGAGTTGTTTAATAGTACTAAAATGTGTTTAATAGAACTATAATATTAGACGCGGAGGATACACAGACGGACATACACGTACATAGAAGCAGGCAGGGGAGGCATCGGGAGGGCTTTATCCACGGCAACAACGCACTCATAACCAAACAAACAAATTTAAATTAACTTGGATTAATATATACAGACACACTCAAACATATGTTTAATGTAACTTTACACAAAACTGAATTCTAATTTTGTTTTAATCGTTTTTATCTTTATTCTACGGGTTGACTCCACCCGGACGTTCAGCCGGGATCTTCAAAACGAACGCATCAAGAGTTGGTCTAATTTGCCATCTATTAACAAAGTAACACATACCGTAATTACTCGAATATAACACGCAGATTTTTGCTATATAATTAATTCCAATAGATGGGGGTGCGTGTTATAATCAATAACTAAAATTAATTACAAATTTTCGATCGAAAAAAGCATTGTCAAACTCACTGACGCACGGATTTTACGTCATCTCGTAAAGCCGACGCACGGATTTTACGTCATCTCGTAAAGCCGATGCACGGATTTTACGTCATCTCGGAAAGCCGAGACCACCACTGCCCCCCTCTAGCCTCGTACTCGTCTCAGTTCACCCTCTCTCAGTTCAGTGTTATAATCAATAACTAAAATAAATTACAAATTTTCGATCGAAAAAAGCATTGTCAAACTCACTTTGACGCACGGATTTTACGTCATCTCGTAAAGCCGACGCACCAGATTTTACGTCATCTCGGAAAGCCGAGACCACCACTGCCCCCCTCTAGCCTCGTACTCGTCTCAGTTCACCCTCTCTCAGTTCAGTGTTATAATCAATAACTAAAATAAATTACAAATTTTCGATCGAAAAAAGCATTGTCAAACTCACTTTGACGCACGGATTTTACGTCATCTCGTAAAGCCGACGCACCAGATTTTACGTCATCTCGGAAAGCCGAGACCACCACTGCCCCCCTCTAGCCTCGTACTCGTCTCAGTTCACCCTCTCTCAGTTCAGTGTTATAATCAATAACTAAAATAAATTACAAATTTTCGATCGAAAAAAGCATTGTCAAACTCACTTTGACGCACGGATTTTACGTCATCTCGTAAAGCCAATCGGATGATGTGTTGTGGGAGGAAGAGGAAGTGGATGAAGGAAGCGTGGACGTTGATAGGATTCTCAACGAAGAGATGTATGAGGAGACGGATGAGAGGACAGACAAAGAGAGAGAGGAATATCTGCAGAGACTATTTAAAGATTCTGATGCGGACTCTTCATTTGAAGGATTCTAATGAATAAATTTGTTTGAACAAAACAATCGTGAAACGAAGAAAAAAAGGTAAGATTTCTGATTTTCGTCAGCGGGAAATTTTAGGTGCGCACTATATTCGATTACTGCGTTTTTCCAGATGTTTTTGGCCCAAAATTACCTGCGTGTTATTTTCGAGTGCGCGTTTAATTCGAGTAAATACGGTAACTAGTGGTTTAATAGTAATAAAATGTGTTTAATAGAACTAAAATTAGACGGGTTAGGGTTAGGGTTTTCGCGGAGGGGAGAGAGTCGCACAGAGAGGGTGGGGGACTTTCCACGACAACGCACTCGTAACCAAACAAACACATTTAAATTAACTTGGATTGATATATACAGACACTCAAACATATGCTTAATGTAACTTTACACTAAACTGAATTATTTCGGTGCGGGATGTTCTTTTGAGGTTGATTGCAGCTGGCTTCACCCAAGGCCAACTGATACGGAGGCAACTGGAGGGTCCCAGGACAGGGCGGAACCCTGGAGACCGTCGTGGACCAGTCAACATCATACCTTTAATCAGCTAATATATTATTCATGTTTGTGTTATAAAAACTGGGCAACTCGGTTTGGGTGTAGTCTCTCGATGGGCACGAGTACTTACAGATGTTTGTGTAAGGGACCCGAGACCCAGAGCTCTGCATTGGATCTTTATGTCAGGAATAAATATTCTGTGGAGTAACCCGTCGAATCCTAGTCGTCTCTCCCGATGCTGAACATGCACTATTGTTAGGTCGATAAGTCATAGTTTCAGATAGACAAACGTCATTGGAGTCAGATGCCAAAACGTATTGTCTAACAGTATGCTCAAAGTGAAAATCTCAAAATTAGGATCAAAGTTGTAAATTAAAATTGATTGTGTTAAATGTGTTCCAAATGTTGTATTGAATAAATTGATGGCCCTTTAACTGAATCGACCGGGATATCGAATCATTGTCCATACACTTAAGAATGCCGTAAGCCACCATGAAATATTTGCAAATCTTCAAAGTCCCTGGCCGTTTCTCGCCACAACACAAATATTTTTTTCTAGATCCACACTCTCACAAGGTGTTCTAAAAATTTGTGGACATAGGAATATCTGTGTTGCTACTCCCCTAGAATGAGAGAAAAAGCCTGTTCTTACCTTTTTGAAGGTCTTCTTTTAAACTCTTGACTTGCAATAAAAGGGGACTATATTTTAACAGGGAAAACATAATTGACTCATTACAATTGCTTTTTTAGGTGTAATAATAAATGATAATAATCTCTAATCCCTCTAACTTATTTTTTTAATGGTACAGGCTCACCTGAACTCGTCTGTTGGATGTGCAATTTCAATCAAATCTCCAAGAAAGATTTGAGGGAAAACCTTTGGATTAACAACAACCTCATCATCTAAACAAAACCAAGCAAATTGAGTTAAGAAAAAACAATTTTCAGATAAATTTATATATACAGTAATACCTTGACATATGAGTGTCCCAACATAAGAGAAATTTGAGATACGAGGGAAATTCTGAGAATTTTTTTTGCCTCGCGATATGAGCATAAAAAATGGTTCCCAATGCGGCCACCAAGAGGCGCCGTATGCAAGAGGTTGTTTATGAGTACAGCATCACTCTGTCTTTCTCGCCGCATCTCCCCCGCGTAAAGATATCTATGAGCACTGGCAGTACAAATTGCATTTTTTGCATTAATTAGTGAAAAATTAAGGGAACAACAATGGGTTCCAAAGAAAACCAGTGCAATGAAGGCAAACCATCATTTCCAAGCTATGTAGTGACATTCATAACAAGACGGAGAGCCTTCATGTAAACTTTATACACTTCCTGCATGAGGTCACAAACAGTATATAAGCTAAAAGAGCCCAGTAAATCAAGAACAGAGCTAAAGGCTGGCAAGACATCCTTCAGTTCCCACTGTCATACACATGGGACCTTCTGTGAACAATACGGAGCAGAAGGAGCAACACCTCAATGCCACTGGAAATCCGGAGCTGGACAAAAGTGCCGGGAGAAGAAGCGACACTTCAGACCAACCATTCCATCTATTATTATGGGGAAAATGAGATCCCTCCCCGATAAGATGGAAGAGCTGTCGGCGCTTACCAGGCCGGAGTCGAGGGGTTGTACTCTGCTACTGTTGATCCTCCAGCTCCAGACTACTGAGGGACTGTGCGGATAAGCTTGGAAGAGTGACTCTGCATATTTTCAACCTCGGTCACAGTCTGCAGAATTCACCACCGTGTGGAAAACTTCCTGTGTGTGGTTCTAGTTTTATCCAACTCTACAACGTCTTTTTTTTCTGTATCCGTTTTTGCTACTGCATCCAAGATGGCACCGCTCAAGTGGGAGCCAATAGCGGTAGCTCCGTCCACTCTTGCTTGTTTTGTGGTTTTGCTGCTTTTCTGTCTTTTTTTATTGCATTTGGGTATTTCTTTATGATTTCCCATATACTTTGCGCTTTTTGCTGTGTTCTGCGGCCTTTGCGAATCGGCCCCACCTGTCCTAGACGTCTTTGGAGCCGTTCAGCCGTGCCTACACTGCCATGCACGCAGGATCAGCTGTAAGCATTGGACGATAGTGCCAGGAGAAGAGGCAATGCTCCAGACCGAGCATTCCATCATTGTTATGGGAACGTGAGATCTCTCCCCTGTCAAATGGAGGAGCTGCCGGTGCTTGCTGGGCTGCTTGTGTGATTTGAAGCCCCCTACCGGCCTCTCCGCTGCTGCCGATTAGATGATAGGACGGTTTAGGAGGATCTAGGCAAGGAAGATGATCTTTAAAACCTCCAGACTACTGAGAGACTGTGCGGTTACCTCAGTCTCAGTCTGCAGAAGGTCCCCACCTTGTGGACTTCCTGTGTAAGGCTCCAGTTTTTTACCTAGGTCTACAATGTCGTGTCTTGTGTCTGTCTTGCTACTGCAACCAAGAAATTTCCTAAATACGGGATGAAATAAAGTTCTAATCTAATCAATTTCAGGTAGAAGTCTTTCCTCAGTCTTCTGAACTTGTGGTTTAGGGGTGCTTCCGACTGTAGTGACATGTTTAACATTGTGAATAATTCCAATATATAGTTCAGAAGAAGCATGTAGCAGAGAGCAATCTAGCTACAGAGAACGTTGTATGCTCAGGCTGGTCCGCTGTTGTGATGTCGAGATTTGTTCTTCTCCTCCTCAAAAAAATGACTATAAAGACATCAATACAAGGACACGCTCAATACATTGCTTCATTGAAAGCCACCTTGTGGGAACATATTTCAGGACCTTCAAGTTTGCGTCCCTACACAAGTCCACTTCAATCTTTAACTCCGTCTACTGCAACCAAGAAATTTTCCAAGTATGGGATGAAATAAAGTTCTAACCTAACTTGATTAATTCTCAGTTTGTTTCATTCAACCACAAGTTGCACTCTTTGTATTTTCCTTTAACTTTGGATTACTCACCAATCTTAAGAGTGAATATTTGTGTTTGGTGTATCAATGTTATTCACTTCCACACTATTACTTTGAACACTTTACTGCATGCCTGTAGTTAATTTAAGATGTAACTTGTAAACTCAAGAGTAGTACTTTGATCTACTTAGTAGCTTGAATTTAGGATGTCACGTGTTTTTTTCTTTCCCCTTTTTTAAGGTTTTCAACCTAATCACCTTCCTATCACGCTAAACAACAATAAACTGTAAAAAAAAAAGGAATAACTGAGTTGTTCATGCATTAGGAAGACCGGGGCCTTTTTCAGGTTGGGGAAAAAAACTGAGGGAATTACAGAGCAAAGGCTGAATTCAAAATTTAGTATGACTCTTGACTGACTGGTTTCATTTCTTGCGGACATGCTAGTTTTTGTGATCACCCCAGCGGACGTTCACCCTAAAATAGCCTCCCTGTGCATTCTAAGCATTACGGTAAATCCATTCAAAACATCCCCACCAACGAGTCATTACCATGTCGTGGTGGTGGGGTTGGTGTGTCCCAGTGACCCTTGGAGCCATGTTGTCTGGGGCTTTGTCCCCCTGGTAGGGTTACCCATGGCAAACTGGTCTGAGGTGAGGGACCAGATAAAAGATGGCTTGGAAGACCTCTTATGAGTAAAACCATTGAACGGCATATCCCCTGGCCCGGACGGGGTGCACCGGGGCCCCACTCTGGAGCCAGGCCCGGAGGAGGGGCGCGATGGAGAGCGCGTGGTGGCCGGACCTACACCCATGGGGCCCGGCCGGCACAGCCCGAAGAGATGACGTGGGATCGCCCTCACATGGGCTCACCACCTGTGCGAGGTGCCAAAGAGGTCGGGTGACAGAGAGACATGGAGGGGAACGATTGAGAAGAATGGACCCCCTGATCGAAACCCGAGTGGTGTGGTATTGTTGGATTTCTGCGCTCGTCGTGGATTGACAATAATGAACACCATTTTCAAGTATAAGGGTATCCATATGTGCACTTGGCAGAGGGACACGCAAGGCCGCAGTTCGATGATCGACTTTGTGGCAGTGTCATCGGACCTTCAGCCGCATGTCTTGGACACTTGGGTAAAGAGAGGGGCGGAGCTGTCAACCAATCACCACCTGGTGGTGAGTTGGCCCCGATGGTAAGGGCATATGCTAATGCAGCCAAGGAGACCCAAACATTTTACGAGGGTGTCTTGGAAACGCCTGGCGGAGTCCCCTGTCAGAAGGAGCTTCAACTCCACCTCCGACAGAGCTTCTCTCATGTCCGGGAAGAGGCGGGGGACATTGAGTCCGCGCTTCTATTGCTGAGGCGGCAGACCAGAGCTGCGGTCGCAAGGTGGTCGATGCCCGTCGTGGCGGAAACCTGCTGGTGGACACCTGCGGTAAGGGATTCTGTCAGGCTGAAAAAGGAGTCCTACAGAGTCCTTTTGGCACATGGGGCTCCGTAGGCAGCTGACGGGTACAGGGTGGCTAAGCGGCACGTGGCTCTCGTCGCGTCTGAGGCAGAAACCCGGGCATGGGAGGAGTTCGACATAAAGAAGGAATTCAATCCGGGTGGCTTCAAGGAAATTTTGGTACACCATCCGACGTATCAGAAGGGGGAAGCCATGCAGCGTCAACAAAGTCTATAGTGGGGATTGGGCGTTGCTGACCTCGACTCGTGATGTTGTGAATCATTGGGCCGAATACTTTGAAGACCTCAATTCCACCCACGCGCCTTCCCATGAGGACATAGACCCGGAGGACTCAGGGGCGGACTCTTTTATCTCTGGGGTTTAAGTCACCGAGGTGAGGTGGTTAAAAAGCTCCGGGGGTGGATGAGCTCCGCCCGGAGTTTCTAAAGCAGTTGTCACCAAACTACGGCCCACGGGCCGGATACGGCCCGTCAGCACATTTGGCCCGGCCCTCTCAACAATACCAGAGATGCTATCGGATTTATTTCCTATTTGGAAAAAAAATATCCAGACTTTTTTTTCCCCCCAAAAAAATCCTACGCCCCGCCCTGTCAAAGAGAGAACGGAATAATGGCGAAAAAGTTAGGTAAGAGAAAAATTGATTCAGAATGCAGGGTATTTAACCTGGAGTGGACAAACGATTATTATTTTGTTCAATGCAAAGAAAAGGCTGTTTGTCTCATCTGTCAAGAGACGGTGGCGGTATTCAAAGAATACAATCTTTGCCGACACTATGAATCCCATCACAAAGACAAGTACGATAGCTTGCAAGGCCAAATACGAGCAGACAAACTCAAAGCGAAAAAGTGAACTACTATCTCAGCAGAATACATTTGTACGCCAAGCTCAGCTGGACCAGGCATCCGTTCGGGCCAGCTTTCGAGTTGCTAAACTGATAGCAAGCAGCGGTAAGCCTTTCACTGACGGAGAGTTTGTTAAGAAATGTATGGATGCTGTCGCGGAGGAGGTGTGTCCCGAGAAGAAAGATGCATTTAATGCCGTAAGTCTGTCGGCGAGTACAATCACCAGACGCGTTGAAGAAATCGGGAGTAATGTATATGCCCAGCTGCAGCAGAAGACGAAAGAATTTGACTTTTTTTCATTAGCACTGGATGAAAGCACGGACGTGCAAGACACAGCGCAACTGCTCATTTTTTTTCGTGGAGTTAGCGCAAACTTTGAGATATGCGAGGATCTGGAAGCCCTCCAAAGTCTCAAAGGGACTACAACGGGAGAGGATATTTTTGACAAAGTGTGCCAAACCATGGAGAAGTTGGACCTGGACTGGTCAAAGCTAGCTAGCATCACGACTGACGGGGCTCCTAGCATGGTGGGCGAAACTCACGGTCTAATGGGACGCATGAACCGGGAGTTGGAAAAAAGGGGTCTCACTGCCCCGCTACGAGTCCACTGCCTAATTCACCAGCAAGCACTGTGCTGCAAAGTGTTGACGTGAGAGAGATTCTGCTCTGACAACTGAGCTGAACTTTTATCTGTTAAGATTGTGCGTGGCACAACAGAAAGTTAATGTTCCATGGCTTTTTTTCTATGAAGAACCCAGAGTTATTAAGTTATTATTTATTTCATAAATAGTGTTATTTATTTCCAGTTTTTTTCTGTGAAGAACTCAGAGGGTTATTTAGTTATTATTTATTTCATTAATGGTGTTATTATTTGTTTCCTGACTTTTTTTCTGTAAAGAACCTGGAAAGGGTTATTTGGTTATGTGTGGCTTTCTGGAAAACAATAATTTTTTTAAGCTCCCCTACGATCGTCACACTTTTTCTGTTACAAACTGACACCGGCCCCCATCAGAGAAGGGAAAGGTTATGTGGCCCTCGCAGGAAAAAGTTTGGGGACCCCTGGTGTAGAGGTTCACTCGCCTGACTTGAATGCGGGCAGGCATGGCTGTCAATTCCCGCTGATCGCGGTACAATTGTTAGTGCAGATGGTCTGACTGGCGACCAAGATGAATAAATGAATGATTAGTCACACAGAAATCCTCGTAAAATAGCGTAAAAAAGCAGGACCCCTGTTCTAAAGGATCTGGATGTTGTGGGGCTGTCTTTGTTGACACGCCTCTGCAACATTGCGTGGAAATTGGGGACAGTTCCTCTGGATTGGTGTTGGTTCCCCTTATTAAAAAGGGGGACCGGAAGGTGTGTTCATATTACCGGGGAATCACACTCCTCAGTCTCCCCGGGAAGGTGTATTCTGGGGTACTGGAGAGGAGGGTCCGCCAGGAGGTCGAATTTCAGATTCAGGAGGAGCAGTGTGGTTTTAGTCCTGGCCATGGAACGGTGGATCAGCTCTACACCCTCAGCAGGGTCCTTTGGGGGGTCATGGGAGTTCGACAAAACAACCTCCACGTGCTTTGTGCACTTGGAGAAGGCATTCGACCATATCACCCAGGTAGTCCTATGGGGGGTACTCCGGGAGTATGGGGTTCCAGTCCCTTTATGACCGGTGTCAAAGTCTGGTCCGCGTGGCTGGCAGTAAGTCTCCAGTGGGGGTTGGACTCTACCAAGGACTGCGCTATGTCACCAATTCTGTTCTGGACAGATATCTAGGCGCAGCCGTGGCGTTA
Source organism: Stigmatopora argus (assembly GCF_051989625.1). NCBI lineage: Eukaryota > Metazoa > Chordata > Actinopteri > Syngnathiformes > Syngnathidae > Stigmatopora > Stigmatopora argus. Next base: position 18,526,473 of record NC_135398.1, read on the forward strand.
AGGGGGTCCGGTTTGGTAGCCTCAGTATTGAAACCCTGCTTTTTGTAGATGTGTTTCTGTTGGCTTCATCAGGTCATCGTCTCCAACTCTCACTGGAACAATTCACAAGCGAAGCGGTCAGGATTAGAATCAGCACCTCAAAATCTTAAACCATGGTTCTGAGTCGGAAAAAGGTGGCATGTCCTCTCTGGGTAAGGGATCAGGTCCTTCCCCAGGTGGAGGAGTTTAAGTATCTTGGGGTCTTGTTCACAAGTGAGGGAAGAATGGAGCGGGAGATCAACAGGTGGAGCGGGAGATCGACAGGTGGATCGGGGCGGCGTCTGCAGTGATGCGGACTCTGCCCCGCTCTGGCGTGGTGAAGAAAGGCAAGGCTCTCTATTTACCGGTTTATATACATTACCACCCTCATCTATGGTCACGAGCTGATGGTCGTGACCGAAAGAACGAGATCCTGGATACAAGTGGCTGAAATGAGTTCCTCCGCAGGCTGTCCAGACTCTCCCTTAGAGATAAGGTGAGAAGCTCGGTCATCCTGGAGGGGCTCGGAATTGAAATGATGCTCCTCCGGATCAAGAGGAGCCAGATGAGTTGGCTCAGGCATCTGATAAGAATGCCCCATGAACGCCTCTCTCGGGAGAAGGCCAAGGGGTTAACCCCGGACACGCTGGGCAGGCTATGTCTCCCGGCTGGCCTAGCAACACCATGGGATACTCCCAGAAGAGCTGGATGAAGTGGCTGGAGAGAGGGAAGTCTGGGCTTCCCTGCTGAAATTGCTTCCCCCGCAACCACTTCCAAGAGACAGTTTCTGCAGCCAGGGATCGAACCACCAAGGATCCCTCCTTTGGCTGCCGCCCAACTGTGGACGCACCTGACCTCTTTGGCCCCTCTCACAGGTGGTGCGCCCATGTGAGGGGGAACCCACATCGCCTCAGGCTGTGCCCGGCCGGGCCCCATGAGTGTAGGTCCGGCCACCAGATGCTCGCCATCGCACACCTGGCTCCAGAGTGGGGCCCCAGTGACCCGCGTCCAGGCGAGGGAATATGCTGTTCAATGGTTTTACTCATCATAAGAGGCCTTCTGAGCCATTCTTTGCCTTACCTCAGACCAGTTTGCCATGGGTGACCATTACCAGGGGCACAAGGCTCCAGACAACATAGCTCTAAGGATGACTGGGACACACAAACCCCCCCACCACGATAAGGTAATGACTCGTCGGTGGGGAATAATTAATACTGACTGACAAACCAGGAATCACGAAATCAAAAAGTGGGCGTACACAGATAAATTATTTAGGAGTGAATAAGTATGCCCTGGCAGAAGACACCGAGATTTTAACACCGAATAGATTGTCTTTTCTTAATAATGGCCGAAACAATGTAAAAAAAATGTCAATTGTCAATGTCAAAACAGTGAAAAGTGTTTTTTTTTTTTTTTACGCTAGCTTTAAGGACTGCTTTGGTGATCTGGATATTCACAAAAAAAGGAATGCTGACTAGCATGTTGAGACGAATTAGTAATTCTAAGGGTAGTTGCAGATCACAAAGATTGGAGCCAAAACAACACTTATTTTTATATTTTTGTGCAGGAACTTTTATTTTTTACTCACCACTTGCACCAAATCCTCTTTTATGCAGAACAAGCTTGTATGATTTATTGGCCTTCATAATTTACAGGCTGAAAAAAAAAATCAGTAAATTTGTGATTTTAACATATCATATGCATACAAACAAAAAAATTTCTGGTGACAAAATCCACGCAAATGATCGGCAGCTTAAAATGCACGTTTACATTTAACTGCTGCAAAGTTTGAAATGCTTATTAAAACCTAAACAAATGTAACAAACGATTTCCATAATTTTTATATAAATTTACGTCTGATGAGGGGCCAACTTCATGGAGGTGAAAATAAATACTGTACCGTATTTACTCGCATATAAGACGCTTTTGTCGGATAAAAAAAATGACTGAATCGAGGGTACGGCTTATGTGCATAAAAACACCTACATGCACGAAATTGCAAGTTGACGATTACACGATGATGTCACTACAAAATGGCGCCGGCGTTGTGGCGTCATGACGCAAGACAATGCGGCCGATACGGTGATTTATTTCAAAATAAAGGAAAGATAAACAGATAAAACGCTAAAGAAAATGCATTTTGACATATATGAATATAATTCAAGGAAGAAATAAACTATCTTTCATAAAGGTGAAAAAACTCACGTTCCCATCACTACTTGCTCGAGGCACAGCCATCTTACCGTAGTTAAACGTGCTCAGACTGGGCAGACACGAGTACAGTTGTCTGCTATTGCTCGCTCGGGGCGCCGCCATCTGATCGTAGCTTTTACCATGTCAGCACCAATGTTCTCTCTAATTTTTTGTTTGTCTGGGCAGAAAGCCAACCTCCCTGAGCACACCGAGTACCAGCGTGAGCAACATCATCATTGCTCGCTATGGGCACACACCAGTATCACACCTGTTTAAGCAGGTGCATGTCTACTACACATAAATGATTTAGTAATACAGACGCTCCCCTACTTACGAACATTCAACTTACGAACAACGGTACACACGAACATGTCTGCAAATTGCGTTTAAGTCCAAAAATGTTCGCAAGTCCAAATTTGTATTTCGCGCCTTTTTCGGAGTAGTACTTCTTTCCGCCGCTAATACCGACGCCTGGCGCTGTGAGAGCTCAGCTCACCCAGCATCTACCTTCTTCTTCGTTGCAATGCGGAAGTGCGTGAATGTATCTCCAGTGTGCAAAGAACCTTTTTCATTTGTATCATTAAATATCTCATGCATCCAATATTGAATATGGTTGATAAAAAGCTAAAGGCTTCTATTGAGGGAGTTGCAAGGAAGAGGCAAGCCATTTCATTTGAAACGAGTGGCAATAATAACGAAGCTTGATGCGCGTGAGAGTGGTGAGCGTTGCACATTCAGTACCATTTATAAACAGAAAGATCGAGCAGCAGGACCCAAATATTGAACGTTGCACAAAGTTTGCAAATCAATTGAATGATGCCATACAGTGCTACCGCATCATTTATGATGAAAAAAAGAAGAAAACTGTGCAATCGTCATTAGGTCGCTTCTTTTGGCCAGTTTCTAATACATAAATCTCTCTCTCTCTCTACAGTACTGTACATATTCTCTCCATTTTATTAAATGTTTTTTTTTCAGTACAAACCAATGCGTGTTACTTATACAAGCCTTAAACATACAAATGCACTTATATAAACCTTCAATATACTTATATCGGCCTTAAACATAAATTATAATACAAAATATAGCACTGAATCAACTTACAAACAAATTCAACTTATGAACAATCGCTCGGAACCAATTGCGTTCGTAAGTAGGGGAGCGTCTGTAATAAAATGTAATGACTACTATCTATGAATGGGCAGCCCGGCGGATGAGTGGTTCGCGCGTCGGTCCACACCTCTGGGGTCCTGGGTTCAAATCCAGGTCGGTCCACCTGTGTTGAATTTGCAGATTCTCCCTGGGCCTGTGTGGGTTTTCTCTGAGTACTCAATTTTCCTCCCACATCCCAAAAAGATGCATTGTAGGCTGATTGGACACTCTAAAATTGCCCCTAGGTATGGGTCTGAGTGTGCATGGCTGTCCGTCTCCTTGTGCCCTGCGATCGGCTGGCCACCGATACGGGGTGTCCCCCACCCCTGGCCTAAAGTCAGCAGGGATAGGCTCCAGGCCCAAAGTTAGCAGGGATAGGCTCCTGGCCTAAAGTCAGCGGGGATAAGCTCCAGGACCCCCCGCGAGTGATAAAGTGGATAAAGCAGTTCAGAAAATGAATGAAAAAATATCTATGAACAAAACATCTTCATAAATGTCATTAGAATATGCACAAATCCAACTTAAATTTTACCTTATTTTACACATCTGTCCTTCTCACTTCTCCTCGTTTGAGAAAGTCAAGTTTCCATTTATATGCAATATTTTTCCATGATTTTGCTTTGATTTATTTAATAAGGGATAGCACATATTAATGAACATATTTATATTCATGTTAATGAACATATATATATGTAAGATTGTAGCCGAGGGCTAAGTTCCATTTATAGTCCATTGTGTAGGTTGAAGACAAACGATCACACATACTAGACACACAGACACGCACGCACAGATTTGGACAGTTCTCACCCGATTTCACCGCTTGATAGAAGGGCTGTAATACACGAAAAACATAAGTGGACAGATAGATAGATAGATATAGATAGATATAGATAGATATAGATAGATATAGATAGATATAGATAGATATAGATAGATATAGATAGATATAGATAGATATAGATAGATATAGATAGATATAGATAGATATAGATAGATATAGATAGATATAGATAGATATAGATAGATATAGATAGATATAGATAGATATAGATAGATATAGATAGATATAGATAGATATATATATATATATATATATATATATATATATAAACAAAAAAGGTTGGATTTTATTTACTGTGCGCCATATGATTGCTGCTGCGCGAAGAAGACGAGAGTAGTGCGCAATTGCGCACGCACGCAGCTTAGAGGGAACATTGGTCAGCAAATCCCAATAGTTAAGGCTGATAGAAGGGCTTGCGGTCGATCGTTAAAATATAAACCTTGATACCTACGTAATGCTATTATTGCTCCCAGAGACTTGGTGAATACTATGTATAGCGCTATGGGCATTTTTCCTGGTTGTGCTTACGTTACTTCCTTTTTGAATTTGTCTACGTGCAAACAATACCCTCCCTTTCGCACACAGAAAGGAAATGATTGTACGTTATAATCTTTGTGATTATGAAATAAAATAAAATTCGGCTTTGATTTTTTTCCTTTTTATTTCTTGTTCGAAAGTGACAACTATTGCAATAATATGAACCATTGAAAAAAATAGAGATATTTTGCCATTAGAAGCAATTTGGCCGCCACATCTTAAATTTCTGGTAAGAAAATTGTAAT